>NW_016690417.1:265388-483468 GCF_001604755.1 Lepidothrix coronata | reverse complement strand
CCCGCTCCCCTCGCTCCCAACCCTCCCATTAAAGTATTCTGGCTCAGAAACGATTTCATTTCAACGCTCCCCGAAAGCCTCTCCGCCGTCCCCCTCTGGTGCTGGGGTCCCCTCTCCCGTGCCAGCTGCGGCTCCAGGCGCAATGGTCCGTCGATGAGCTGGGTGCTCCCGGTCGCCCGCGGCCCTTGCCGGCGAGGAAGAGCAGGAAAGTCTTCCTCCTCTCCAAGGTTCACCCAGTGTTTTCCCACCGCTGATTTTTTTTTTTTTTTTTTTTTTTGTCGAGGCGATTCCGTTGGAATATGACAGACGTGGTTTTCTCACCCCAATTGCTCCTCGTTTTGGTTGATTTTTCATTGGGTTTTCTGCTTTGGTTCTTCTTTGGGTGTCCGAAGAAAGTCTGTGTCCTCACCCGCTCCACGAATCCGTTTAGCACACGTGAGATCCCAGGAAAAGACATTGAGTCCTTCTGATTTTGTGTATAAAGGGGGATTAGCAAATCCTGGACTTCTTTTTTCCTTAAAAAAAAAAAAAGTAAAATAAACTCTAGAGGCAGAGGATTTGCTTTTGCACAGAAAAGGGGCGCGAGCGCTCTCTGCTGCCTACAGAGATGCTGGAAAACTACTGAAAAGAGTTTGGGAACTTTATTTTTTTCTTGTGGTGAAACTTGGATAACACTTCTCAATGCAGAATGATTCACTTGACGTATGTACACTCACCTGCCTTTTATAGGAGATATATATCCCACTGTATATATCTTTATAAAGGAAAGGGGGGAAGCAGAGTGAGCCACCCGAAGGCGCATTTTGAAGTGACTGCACGTATAATCGCAAATGCTGCTTTTTTATTGCTATGGCACAAGACCATCCATTTGGAAAATGTGGAAAGTTTCAGAAGTCTCTTCGCTCCCGCTGATCTTTCAGCCCTCTCCTCGTCTGCACTAAAGCCATCCGTATCACTGCCGTCTCCCAGCTCTCTCCTCTCTCACACCCTGCATCCAAACCATTCCCATTAAAAAAGAGAAAAGAAAATAGTTACCTGCTGGTTTATTTGGGTTGTGTCTTACCTATTTATCATGTTTGTATATATTTGTGGTGAAGATTGTGAGCCTGATTTTGTTTGAAGCTGGTGGTGAGTGTTTCAAAAATATGGTTTGGGAAATATGCCTTTTGTTTGTTGGGGTTTTTTTTTTGTTTGTTTTCCTAGTCTTAAAACTAAAAAAACTAGAGTCTGCCATGATTATTTCCCATTGCACTGAATATTCTGCTTTGTCTCTGATGGCTTCACCTGCAGTTGGGGTTTTTTGTTTGTTTGATGTTTTTTGGTTTTTTCTCCACTTTAACAATTTGAGATGATTTCAAAAGCTCCAAATTTAAAGAAGAAAAAGAGATAAAAAGCTCTATCAAAAGCATCTACTGTTAATGCTGTAATTTGCAAGGAACTGCTTGGCCGAAGTCTTTCTGTGAGCATGGAAGGGGGTGTCCAGCACTTCCACTGGTGCTTCTGTGCGATAGTTATGGGGTGGGAACAAGACCTTTTCTAGTGAGGTTTTGTCGTCGTTACCAGATGGTTGCACATTTTTTTTTTTTTTTACATAAATGGATTTGCCACAATGAAATGTCATAACATTTATGACATGATATTAAAAAGTGTATTGTAAAGCCAAGTTCTAGATGGATTTTTAAAAAGAAATCTTGGTTATAAACCCAGTCTAAAGGGAGCTCTGTCCAGTGTTGTAAAGACAACATGAGGTAGCCCATATTTATATTTTTATAAAATACCTATTAAGACTGTGAATCTCCTGTGTGAATTGCTGGGTGAGTTGTTTAAGAAAAGTATTGTTCCTTTCCAGCCTCCTGGAGCTTTAGACACGCTGAGATTTTTGGGAAACTGTACGTTGGGGAAGGGGGTTTGCTCTGAGATCGTGAGTTGATGTATTTTTACATCCCTTTGTATTTTACTGAAAAGCTGCTGCCCTTCCTAGTCCCTAGAGTTTCAATTTTCTATGCAACCCCCACACCCCTGGTCTCTCTTGATCCTGAGAAGTAAAAGGGATGCAGACTGATTCAAATTGAAATGAGGGTCCCCCCACCCCCCTTGTTGGCTCATCGTGCTGCTGACCCTTCATGCCAAAACGGGGAGTACAAGGAAAAAAAAAGAGGCAGGTGGGGGAGGCTCTTTCATGCATGACTGGTTGCCTTCCAGCAGTCATCTTTTTAATTATTATTATTATTTTTGTAAGAAGAATATATTGATAATGTCAGTGAAATAAGCAGACATTGAAGCTGATGCACAGATTGCTCCAGAAAGGAGTTTTTCTGTAGATTTTTCTTTAGATGCGAATACCTTTTTTAATTATGTTAATTAATGTTAAGAATTCTTAGGCTTATATTGAAGCTGTATGTGGGTCACTATATGATCATTTCTAACTGGATAAAGTCTGTACAGTACAGCATATTCCTGAGTGTATGATATAGACGTGTAGCCCCAGAGTGCAAAATTTATAAATAAATTTTTCATTGATCTTTTTATATAAAAAAAAGGCTTTTCTGTTTGTTCTTTCCCATGTGGTTATGGGTGATGCTGGGTGGTTCCTGGGGCGGGGGGTGTCTGGCTGGGTCCCCAGGTCTCTCTTTTGGTGTCAAACCTGCAGCTATTCTGTGGTTAAATGCATCCCTGGAGAGGGATGTCTGGGATGGATTTGGGGTATGAGCATGTGGCCCCTTCCCACAGGCTAGAGGAAGCTCCCTGGGCTCAAGGGGTGTCCTGGTTTGCCCCACCCCAGCATTTGGAGGCTGGTGGAGGGGTTATGGCTTAGACCAAACCCTGGTGCTGGATGGGCACATGGTGTTTGAGACATTCCTAAAGAAGCTACTTGTACCGAGGGAGTGAGGGAAGAGCTCAGCAGCCAATCCTGGGACTGTGGCAGTGAGGTGCACTTTTGGGCCTGCAGCTCCAGCCTCAACTGCTGGGCACCCTCCAGCTACCTGTGAACCTTTCCAGGCTTTTTGATTCCAACCTGGGCCCCAACGAGGGGTTGAGGCAGACCCTCAGGCTGTGGGGGTGGGGTCAGTGGTGGCTTCAGCTGCCCCTTGGAAAGGGGCACGGGGTGAGGGTCAGCCTGGGCTCTCCATCCCCAGAGGCATTTCTGTCCTCTCATGTGGCTCAGAGCAGACCAGTACCCAGAGCAGGCTGAGCCCTGCTCCTCTGGAGGCTTTCCAGGCAGGATCCAGCTGCTCCGGGAAGTGGAAAGAGCAGAGGCAGTCCTATGCCTGCACTGGTGGGGCCCTCCCTGAGGCCAGGGCTTTGAAGGCAGGATGCTGACAAACTTCCCTCACTGGCAGCACTGGAGGTTGGATGAGGCTTCCTCTATATCAATAATTTTGCCAGCCCTGGAAATGTCTAATCCTGGGGAAATTTGCACCATGCTCAGTTTGGCTCTGGAGTGTAGATTCCTGGGGATTCCAGGAGTGGTGTCCTATGAACACGGTGGGGAAGAAATGGGGATAAAAGACTTGGTATGACCTTTTCAGGCTGGCCAAACTCCACTCTGATGTGCCAAGCCCCTGTGCCATCTGCTGCCAGCACAGGACAGTGTTTGGGACAGACACAGCTGGTGTCCCCAGATGCCCTGGGGACATGCAGCTGCCTGGGCAGCAGCTCAGTGTGGAAAAGACAGGCATTGAGTGACTGGATTTGAGCAGGAAAAAAATGATGATGCCAAAACCCTCAGGCACAACCACTGGTGGGTCTGGGAGTCCTTCACCCGGGGTCCTGCGGTAGCTGCTGATCTGTGGGGAGGATGTGTGGGGTGGGCACCTCTCCCCTCTCCTGCCCCAGCATTGTGACACTGACCCATCAGCACATGCCACCAAACCTGCCACCACCGCTATGTTCCCAGGGCTGGCACTGCAGGGTCGCACCTGCAGGTGCAGCTCATCTCAGACTCATCCCTTTGCAGCTTGGAATGCTGCAAAACCTCATCCTGGTGCCTGTGTTGTCACAGAGCTGGGCTCAGCCCTGGGGCTTCTTGCATTTCACCTTGTCCCAGGGCACCAGCCAGCTGGGCTGGGCTGGCCACTACCCCAAGGATGGGTTTTGCTGAGGAAACACAGCATTCCTGTGCGTGGTTTCTCTCTCTCCACAGTGGATGGGGCGGGCTGGGGTGTCTGGCAGGCCTTTGCAGGGGATTTGGACACCGCCCCCTCCCCCTCCCCGAAGCTGCCCTGTATTCCCTGGCTCCCAAGTGTGATGGCCCTGGCAGGAGGGCCATTCCAAGGGCACAGCTGAGCCCCAGCCCCCAAGGCTGAGCCCCTTGGGGCACAGCTGCCCCAGTACCAGGCTCCTCATACAGCCCTTGGCCACCCCACTTTGTAGTTCACCTCTACAGAAACCCTGTCCAAGAAATCTAGGAACTCCAAAGCCTTGATTTTTTTTTTCATTTTTTTTCTTTTGCTTTTCTATTTTTGTTCCAATAACACAGAAATATTGGCTGGTTTGGTGGTGTAGGCACATTCTTCTGGCATTTTTGCCTGTCCCTGGCTGCGCATTATTGTCCGCCGGCTGCATTACGTAGGTGCTGTTGTTCCAAGAGAAACCAAAGCAAGAATTTGAACTTTCAAGTGCTTCCTGCCATTGTCTTTTGCTTTTGTTTGTGCTGGTGACTCCAAACCAGATGGATCGGGCTCCCCTCCGTCCGGGGGGCGATGGGAAGTCAACACAGCCGGGCGAGGTTTGACAGCTTTGTCTTCTATTGCCCTTCATCCGTCAAGCCCAGCCAGTGGCGCTGAATCGGCCCCGCATATGGATGTGGGGAAGGAGGTGGGATTTTATTTGAATTTCAGGGAGCTTAACACAGTAAGTAATGAATGAGAAAGAAAGACAGTGAGCAGGCGAGCAAGAGGGGACAGGCTGTAATCAAAATTCAGGACATTTTAAATAGATGCTTTGTTGGGCGTTTGTATGACTATGATAATGCTACAGCCCAGCCGATCCAAAGAGGAGTTACCTTTTTCAACAAAAAAAGATCACAATCAACTTCTGTTGGGTGCTGAGAAAGAGCTGGTGGCTTGGGCTGCCTGGCCGGGCTGGCCTCATTTCCAGACTTCATTTTTTTTTGCCCCTTCTTGAGGCTTTCTTGGCTCCGTCTCTCTGGGTGGATGGGTGGGAGAGGGTGGTCAGTGGCCCTGGAGGTCCTCAGCAGCTCATGAAGGACAGGATGAGTCATGGTTTCAACCTGTTTTGCTACTGACCCAAAGCTGCTGCAGTGTTTTGTGCTGGAACTTGGTCCTGTCCCCCAGATCCATCCCAGGCTGGGGCTGGAGCTGGCCAGCCTACTCCTGTAGCTTGGAGTCATTTTGGGCTCTTCCTGGGGTGTACATGAGCTTCACACCCTGCCATGAGGTGAGCATGGGGTTTTCAGTGCCAGCCCCCATGCCCTAAAACCACTCTCACTCTACAGACTCCCATGCTCAGAGGGCTGTGTCCCCCCAGGGATGATCCCAGACCTGGGATGTGTCAGCACAGGGACTGCAGGCAGCTCCCATTTCTTGGTACAGCAAATGTCCCCAGGAAGATGACACTGCTCCATTGTGTGTTAAGCAGAAATGTCTTTCTTCTCTTCCCAGAAATTCTTCAGCTGTTGCGTTGCACTGCCACACCAGAAGCACCCATCTCTGGGAGTGCCCAGGGAGAGGTGACCTCTGATCTCACTCCAGGTGGGGCACAGACCTGCAGGTGCCGTGGAATTTTTGGCTTCTTCATTTTAACAGGTTTTTCTTCCTGACCCTATGGAAACGGCCAAGCATGGCAACATCCTGGTTTGGCTTGTTTTGGGGAGGACAGTGGATGGGGCTTGGGTCTGGAGGGGTAGAAGGCTGAGTGGCTGGAGGGATCGAGGGACGTCTGGGAAGGGCAGGGGGGCATCACTAGGGACATGGAGAAGTGGAGGAATGGGGGGGTGAGGGCTGGCTGGGAGGGATGGAGAATAAAGGCATGACAGGAGGGATGGGTAGGGGATGGGTAGAAGAATGGAGAGAGGCAAAACTGAATGGCTGGAGGGATGGTGGACTGGAGGATGGTTGGGACAACTGTTTGAATTGGAAACTTCTCATTCAGCCTGAATTCAAGAGTGTTCTGTGGTAGGGGCCAGTCCCTGAGGGCAGGCCAAAGAGAACAGCACATCCAGCAGCACTGTCACACGATGGCAGATCTCGGCCCAGCTGAGCTGGTGGTGTCCTCCTGCCACTTTTTAGGAAGAGGCTCCCCAGAAGGGGAAAATTCCCCAGCCAGCTGCATGTTTATCCCGAGCAGGATGGTCATGGCTATGCTGATCCCTTCTCATGCCAGCCCTGCCATCCTGGAGGACCCGGACACGCAGCACGGAGCAGGAGCAGAGTGGACCCAGCAAGCAGAGCCCTGCACATGCCTGGCCAGAGGGGACACGGACAGAGGGACATGGGCTGGCCAACACCTGGTGGTTCTGCTGAGATGCATTCGTGGGGCAATTGAGGCTGAGCCTTCACATGAGACCCTCGACCCTGGGACTGATGGTTTGTGCTCTGAAACATGACTGCACAACAAGCAGATCCTGGCTCTGAATGAATTCTGCAGCCAAGGAGAGCCTCTGCCTGGAAGTGGCAACTCTACAGCCTCCTCTCACCCCAAGAGTGCACTGGAACTTCAGTTCTCATCTTCTCAGCTGAAAAATTCCTTCGTACCTGTGTCCAGTCCTCAGCAACGTTCTCAAACATGATGCAGTTGCACAGACAGACTCCAAATGTGCCCAACCACCTCTCAGTTTTCCTGCTCTGGACAAGACCTCTGCACACACACCCCAGTGTGCCTGGGGAGCTCTCACTGTGATGTCTCAGTGTGGTTATCACTCTGCCAGCTGGGGCAGGAGCTGGGTGGCAGCTCCCTGGACTCCTGATTTACCTCAATTACACCTAAAACACTCAGTCACCCAGTAGCTGGAGGGCTTTCCCAGGAGAAGGTGGAGGAGCTGGAGGCTCCCCTTCTCCTAGTGCCCCATCCCATGCCCAGCCTGCCCCATTGAGAGGAGTCAGGTCTTCCAGCAGCCCAAAACCTTTGGGTAACTGACAGGTGCTGTGACACTTACCAGGATCTCTCTCCAGATGCTTCTATTTGGAGGTCACAGACGGGGGACCCCAGCCTCAGCCTCAGGGTGCTGGGGCACCCCCAGTCCCTGCAACAAGAGGGGTGCAGGCTGGCCCAAGGCTGTGGGTACAGGAGGTGCTGGCTCAGCACCCCTCCTCCAGCCTGTGCCCATTAGATGTGGGGCACAGGGCAGCCCTGGCCTCACTGCACAGTGCCAGGATCAGGCCTTTGACCCCCAGCACAGCGCCTGGACAGGGAGCCTATCCCCACCGGGTCCCCACATTTCACCCTGCTCACATTCACAGCTACGGTGACAACTCTGAGCCACCCCGTCCCATTTTCCACTCACTGCTCCCCCTCATTCAAAGGCTCTGTCCTTGTAAGCTATTTTTTTCCCCCTCCTATTCATTTCCTGGACGCCTCAATCCTTTTCTCCTGCCTAGCCCCTCTCCCAAGCAGCTGCTATGCTAATAAGCATGAGGCAGAAAAGGGATCGAGCCTTTGGAGGGCTGGGGAGGAGAGAAAGACCCCAGAGCCCTCCAAATGCTAAATAAATCCAAGGCTGGAGCAGCATCCCCAAACAAAGAGGCCTGGCCTCCCCCCTCTCTTCCCCTCTTTCCAATTCCACCACCTTTTCACATTCAAATCCATTAAACAGCGAGCAGAAAGAGCCTGAGTATTCATAGCATTGCATTAAAGAGAAAGCCCCGGTCCCTCTCCATTGCGGCTGGGAGGAGGGAAGGGCTCTCCATCCCTGCCGGACTGGGAATCGCGCAGCTCTGGACCCTCGGCTCGGTGGAGGGAGGACAAAAGCCCCTGGCATTGCACAGAGAGAGTGGTTGCCTTTCCCCTGAGTTCCAGGTTTCTTCCCCACACGGGACCCCTGGGCTTCTCTACTGGGATGGAGCCCCTGGTTCCTGCAGGCAGCATGGGCAGCTGCTGGGGGCTGCATGGGAGTCTGGGGGTGCAGCAAGGTGGGGATCCCCTATGTTTCCTGCCCTTCAACCGTGCTGGGGAGTGCTATGGCAATGGCAGGGAAACGGGGACACCCACATCTGAAGATTTCCCCAGGGCAAAACCCAAAGGCAGATCTCTTGGTCTCAGTGAAGGGTGAGAAGGGACAGTGCTCCTGCAGGGCCAGACACAGCTGAGGGTCACTGCCATCGCTGCCTCACCACGGCTGGTGCCTGTTCAGCATGGCGGGTTGCCTTAGTCCCCTAACAGAGGTCCTTCATGCCAAACTTTTCTACCCGTTTTGCCTATTTTGCCCTAACGTCAGAGTAGCTTTTTGGTGCACAGACCTCAGATCTCGTTCCCTGAAACAAGGAGGCAGGGATGGAGGTGGACATGCAGTGGGTTCCATGTTGACTTCTGAGGCTGGTGGTGGGATGCCCAAAAGGATGGGACTCTTCTCTGGAGGAAAAACAGGGAGGCATTTTCTTCTTCTGCCTTCTGGGATGGAAATGGAGGCCACCTGCAGGAAGGATTCCATGTTCTTCTCTTGACCAAATTTCTGCTGGAATCACAGGACTCCTGGAGATGGGGCTTTTAGTACCAGATACTGAAAAATGTTTTAAAATCATGGCTTTTAGCATGTGAGGATTGAAGCTGTCTGACTATGACATGATTGAAGTTGGACCATGGAGACTGTGATGGTCACATATGGTGCTCAGGAGCAGCAGTTCCTGGGACCCTGCCTGCACAGCTTGGTCAGTGGGGTGGGATTCAGCTCTGATCCTGGGGTGTCCATCTAAGGTGTCCTCTGGGTTCCACTGTGGAAGCAGGGGAAGGATGGCTGCGCTTACACCTAAGCTCCTTTTGCTGCTTGAGTTGTCCTGGCGTGTCTTGCCTGGCCTCTGCTCCAGGGTCTGGAGGCCATTCCAGGTGTCCTGGATGCACTGGAGCATCTCAACTGGCACATGGTGCTGTCTTTTGGTGCCTGAATCCTCCTCTGGACCAGCAAAATGAAGAGTCTGGAAGGTGATCCAGGCTGCCTGATAGGCCACCTCCATGTGCTCAGCCATATCCCACCCTGAGCTCCTGTGTTCATGTTCATGTGATCACCAGGGCTCCATCCTGACCACTACAGGTGCTGCACAGCTTTGGGGTGCGTGAGGGACCAGGTCAGCAAGAGATCTAGATCAGAAAATGGGGAGAGGTCGGACAACTCTCAGAAAACCTAAAATGACATTAAGCACTACATGGGACATGGGATACAGGAGATCAGACCCCTGTCCCTGCAGTGCAGGACCCTGCAGCTGCATGTGCAGTGCCCTGAGTGTGTCCCTGCATGGGATCCATGGCTCCCTCACAGTGTAGGGTTCGTGGGGTGCCTTCACAACTGATGCTTCAGGGCTGTAGGATCAGCTGATCTACCCCATCCTCGCTCCCCACTGTAGACCACCTGCTTCTCAGACTGGTGAGAGTGTTGTTCATTCTGGGACCTTTCCCAGCTCCACCACAGAAATCAGCTCTCTAGAGTGAATGTCAGTAGGAACCCAGAGAGGTTTCTGAGAACAACCTCTCCCTGTCCTGTGAAGGAAACCAGTCTCAGCCTCAGATTTCCAATTCATGGATAAGGTCCCTACAGTGAGGAACTTGTGTGTGCAAACACTACAGACTGACCCAGTATGCCAGTAACAGCGAGTGGGTTATGCTGCTCCAGTTTCTGTGGAGGGATCTTGCCCTGGCAAGGGAGTGCCCTTGGGCAGACATTGGGCACCCATCCTGCACTGGCCTGACCAGGGCACTCACTTCTACCTGCCCCTCACCTGAGGTGAGATGTGGACAGTTGACCTGGCATGGAAAGACATGGAAAGAGCCAGATGCTGCCAATGCCAAGTCCTGCTCCTGTTACTCCCCAGGGGTCTCCCCATGGGTCAGTGATAGATGTCCGTTGCCCATCATTGCCCTTGGGGACTCCTCATTCCCAGCGTGACCAAGGGTGGAAGGGTCAGTGGGAGGAAGGAATGCGAGGCACCAAGCCCCGTCTGCACCCTGAACTGCGTGGTCCAATGAGGTGCTGAGAAGGGCAGAGAACACTGTGGATTTTTGAGGGGTCCCGTGAGATGACATGGTTAATGAGCAGTGGAGCACCACCATCCCTGCCACCAAGGCGGTGGCTGGAAGTGCCCCAGCCCTTCCCTGGGGCTCACAGGTCCAACCCTGCTGCAGGCTCCAACATCCTCTGAGCTCTGACACCTCCAACCTTGCAGGATGAGGCCCATAGCTCTGCTGGGCTGAGGGCTGGGAACACGAAAAGCCTCACATCGCTCCCAGACTGGTCCAAGGGATGCCCCAGCTGCCTCCTCATCCTCGTGGGGCTGGCTGGGGGCATTGCGTCCTGGACTGGACAGGCTGACCCAGGGGACCTGCAAGCACCGTAGCGCTGCTGTCCTCCATTGTGGTTGCATCCTGAGGGGCTGCAGTGTAGTGGGACCATCCTGGGCAGGTCTACCTGCAGCAGCAGGTGGGACAGAGGTCCGGGGCATCCCTTCGAGGGGTTGGCCGGGGAGAAAGGTCCCTGCTTAGCAATGCAGGAATGCAGGTCGGGCTGAATGCGGCGGAGGCGGGTCTGATCTGGTGCCCCACTAAGCCCCCATTCTTTCCCAGCCGGTGCATCTTGTATTCAGGCTGCCTGCTCCTAAGCAGAGCGTCTTTAATCCTTCCCTTGTCTCCTCCATTCCCTTTCAGGCCTTTGGCCAATGGGAAGGAGATGAGCAGCTCTCTGCAGGAAGGAAATTAAAAGCGAGGAGGAGGGTAGGGAGGAGGAGAGTGAGAGGAGGGGGACTTGGAAGGGGAGACAATCCTGGAGTGGAGATGCCAGTCATCGGGATCTCAATAGCCCCATTCACCCTGCCCAGCCACACAGAAAATCAGGGTCACCAGGATCCATGCCCTGCCTGGAGACAACTGTTGCTTTATTCTTTTTAATTGCTGGAAAACGCAGAAAAGTTCACTTGTGTGTGTGGCTGGCTCCGGTGGGGGCTGCGCCGGGGGGCGCGGGCGGCGGAGGGGCGGGAGGGACGGGGTAGAGCGCGACCCGCAGCGAGAAGGGACAAAAAAAGCAGCCGCACGTGAGGGTGGAGGCTGCGACCCGGTGCGGCAGAGGAGGCATCTGTACGGCTGGGCAGCCCGAGCAGCGGACGGCTCGGGGACGGGGCGAGCACTGCGATGGCAACACGGAGGCATCGGCCCCCGGCACGCATGGGAAGAGTTCCCGGTGTGTTGGTGTGGAGGGGGTAGCCGCAGAGCCGGCGGCCAGGCAGAGGAAGGAGCTGTGCAGACAGACACGTGTAGGTAGATGGACAGGTGTCCCCACATCTCTGGGCACCGAGGTGCCTGGGTGATGCTTCTGGCTGGAGACAGAGCGATCAGGCAGCTCAGAGCACACGCACCCGCATGGGGCACCAGTGTCACACTGACACCCAACCGAAGGGTGCAAACACACCTCCCAGATGGACATACAGCTGTGCCACCTCCCCTTTGAGACGCTACTCCAAGTGCCACCCCAGTCAGGTGGATGGTTCCACCTCTGCGCCCATGCAGCCATCCCCAGGAATGTCCAGGAGAACACCTGTGCAGCCTCAGGGCTCTGGTGAACAGCTACTCCAGCTGCCCTCCCACTCTACCATCCATCCCTCCTGCTGTCCCATACAGCCAGATGTGGCTGAGCACCAGTCTTGAGGCACAGGCCACCACGGGCCATTGCCACCCCTCAGCAGCCCAGCAGTGCTGCAGCAGCAGGTTGGCAGCTTCCCTCCGGCTCTGAGGGGTGGTGAGTGCCAGGGGACATGCTGAGAGAGGACACAAGTGCCTGGGCCACAGATGGAGCCAGTCTCATCCTGCCTCCATCAGGGACACCTGTGCATCCTCCCCCAGGCCTCCTGTGAGCTTGGGGTGATTTATGCCTGTTGCGGCCCCCAGATTTGGGTAGCACTTCCCTCCCCAGTCCAGCATTGTCTCTCTTTGCTCTGCCCTTCGCTGAACAGTAAACTGTTCTTTATGAAGAGCACCAGAGATGGGCTCCCAAACACTCTGTGATCCACGGAACACAAGGCAGCATCTTCTGAGGTTTCCCTGATAAACATGCAAACCCCTTGCAAGTCATAGGGTTGGGAGAGACCTTAAAGCTCATCTCATTCCACCCCCTTGCCATGGGCAGGGACACCTTCCACTAGCCCAGTGGTTGCTCCAAGCCCCATCCAACCTGGCCTAGGACATTTCCAGGGATGGGGCAGCCACAGCCACAGCTTCTCTGGGCAACCTGTGCCAGGGCCTCACCCCCCTCACAGGGAAGAATTTCTTCTCAATATCCCATCTAATCCTGCCCTCTGGCACTGGAAGCCATTTCCTGTGTCCTGTCCCTCCATCACTTGTCCCAAGTTCCTCTCCAGCTCTCCTGGAGCCCCTGTAGGCACTGGAAGGGGCTCTAAGGTCTCCCTGGAGCCTTCTCTTCTCCAGGCTGACCAACCTGAAGTCTCTCAGCCTGTCACTTCACCTCACCTACCCTGATCCACCATTCCAGCCTACCTTCTTTGCTGGCACAGGGCTGGCAAGCCCAGAGCAAGGAGGTACAGGGAGTACCTGGCACACCAGCCAGTGTCTGAAGCAGGGGAGATGTCTCCTGAGCATGAACCAAGCCTCCAACAGGTCTCCTGACAAGTTCCAGCAATGCTGCGGGGTGTTCACCCTCAACACAAGCCCAGAGACTTCTCTCTGCCATCACTGGGATGAGAAAACTTAAAAGCCTCAGGGTAGGAGCACTAAGGAGCACCCAGTGGGCAGAGGAGAGGAGGAGGAGAAGGAGGAGGAGTAGGTGACAGGTTTGTGGAGCATAGAAAGAACACGCACTGCAGAGCACAAGCACCCCATGCTTTTCCTGGGCAGAGGGGTGGTGGGACACGAAGCCAGTCCATGCACCTGCAGCCTCAGCTCCTTCCTGGCACCTGTTATTTTAAAGTCATAAGTGCTATTTCAAAACCATTAACCTGACCCTGATCAAATGCCAACAGAGACATTCCCTGGGCAGGCTCAACTGGGAGAATCATCACAGTGAGTTGTCTGGGACACAACCTGGGCCCTGGATATTCAGAGGGTTTGGAGAGGGACATGAAGCAGAGAAGAAGGGTGTGAGCCCTGATGATGCCAGAGGTTGGCCCAGAGGCAAAGGCAGAACTGAAAACGTTTCCACATCAGTGCTGAGAGCACAAGAGGCAATGGGAAGCTTGGCAGCAAGTGATAGCATTGGACACCAGGACAAAGAGACAAGGGATGGTAACCATTGAGGTACACTGATGCCCTGGGTACCAGCTTGGTAGGAGTGACAGAGGAGGGGGATGGTTAGGAGAGGGAGTGTATAGAGTGAATCACTGTAGGAAGAAGTAAGTGAAGACATTTTTGCAGGTGAAAATCCCAGGGTCTCCTAATAAAAATGTAAAATTCAGACTGCTCACTATGAGAACAGTAAGTTATCTGGAAACACTGAGAGCAGAGAAGGTGAGAGCTCAGTAAGTGGATCTGTGAGATCCCTCCCCCCATGCACAGACGAGCTTTGTCAACACAAGATGCAGACATGGACTGTGGGGACAGCCAATGAAGCCTCTGGGAGTGATGAAAGCTACAACCCACAAACTACAAGCCACAAAGGTGCTGATCTGGGCCAAATCTGGAGTGCTTGGAACAGGCTGAAGAGGTCTGGGGGAATGACCCCATAGCACTGCCTGGTTTAATGCTGCAGTGAGATGAGAGGGTCAGGTATATCCCCTAATAAATTCAGGAAAGGGATCTATGTTGAAATGGGGCATATTATCTAAAATATCACAAAACTCAAGATCTTAAACATGATCTGAAGGGTGTTAAGTAGGGTGTGAAAACCTGAGTAAAACATATACCCCAACTCAAAAAGCAGCTTAGGTGGTTCCACAACCCTTTCCTGGTTCGTTGGGAGAGTTAACAAGTGACTGTGGAAAACACCAGCGTTTCAGAAACAGAAAGCTTGTATAGGAGAGAATGGGAAAGTCCACAAAACACGTCAGTTCTGCTGGAAGTGTGAGAATGAAAAGCTCAAAACAGATGTGAAGAACACCCTGGAAAAGGTGCTATAGCTGGTTGAAGAACATTCTCGGGGGTATCCTGTGGAAGGCCAGGAGTTGGGCTCAATGATCCTTGTGGGTCCCATCCAACTCAAGACATTCTGTGATGCCCTTAAACCCTCAAAGGCAGAAAGTCAACCAGGAGCTGAGGGATTCCCGGAGGGTAATGAGACCTTCAGGGAGGTGAGGCCCCATGCAGAGCCTGTTGGCCAATGGTAGTGGGGACATCCCCTGGCCTGGCACATGTGCTGCAGCAGGTTGCTCAGAGGAGCTGGAAAATTTGAAGTAAATCTAGAGGAAGCCCCAGATGGACAGGACAAACTGCCCATCAGTGTGTCAGGTTGTGGAGCCTCCCTTCAGGAGGTACTCAAAACCCATCTGGATGCAGTCCTGAATGACTGCTCTAGGGAACCCCGCTTGAGCATGGAGGTTGGACTGGATGTTCTCCAGTTGCCCCTTCCAGCCTGAACCATGTTGTTTGCTCATGGTTTGCACATGGTGTTTGTTCATGTGTGAGAAGAACCTCCATGTGAAAGAGCGGCAGTGCTGGCTGTGAGTGGGACCGCTCCTCACAGCTGGGCAGGGGCTGGTGGACAGGGAAGCTCTCAGCTGTGGAAATGGGGTGCTGGGAGCTAACAAATGAAAATTCTGATTACACAGCCTATATGGGACTGCTTAGCATGGGGCTGAACACAGAGCTGAGGAGAAGCTGGCAAGGCTTCTGCAAAGAGGAACCCTGCCTCAAACACAGAGGATCCAGAGGATATTATCTCTCTGGACTCTCAGAAAGCTTCTGATGAGGCACCACACCAAAGGCTATTAAAGGAAAAAACTTGCTGTGGGAGCAGAAGAAAGGTTCTTCCATGAACTGAAGAGTGGTTGAAGGATCAGAAGCAACATGCAGAGGTCTTCAGGGTGGAAGATAGTCAGCAGTGGAGGCCCCAGGGACCAGTCCTGGGATCGGTTTTATATTTGACATTTTCATCCGTGCCCAGGAGAAGGGAGTGAACAAGAAATCTTCAAGTTCAGGGGTGACGCCAAGCCCTCTGGATGGCTGAAGGCTGTGCTGATGACAGGGAGTTCCAGAGGGACTTCACAAAACCAAAGGGCAAAGAGGGAGCAGGTGAGCTTTGGTGTCAAGGAATGAAGGTGATGCTGGAAGGGAGAAGAGATTAGAGGGGCATCAGCCTGGAGCTCAGGAAAGGTGGTAACTCAGGAGGAGGGCTGGGAGCCATCACTGACTGATGATTTCAGAGAACTGTTAATAGGAAGCACCAGCAGCCATAAAAATCACCAAAAAAGCTGTGTGATCAAAAAGGATGTTAGGAACAAGATGGAAAGTAGGAACAAGATGGAAAGTTGGTGACCCCTCAGGTTGGGCACTGTGTTCTGGGATCTCGAGAAGGAGACAGAGGAGTTGACTTTCTTTGGACCTGCTCTGCAATAACCAAGATGAGAGCAGACTAGAAAGACTGAGACTCCCCTGTTTGGAGAGGGGAAGACCCAGGGAGGCTAAATCATGAAGGTGAACAAGGTGAGAATGAAATTGCAGCATTCGAGCAATCCTTGGAGTATGGAGAGCTTACACGTTTAAAGCAGTAAAAAATGTCAAACTTCTTTACATAGCAGGTTTGAAAGTCTAGGGCATGCTGCTGTGGAGGGAAAGGAGACAGGAAACACTGACAGGTTCAGGTAGGGACTGCCCCAGCTCGTGGACAACAAGTTCATAGCAGGAGACTGAAAGGACTGAGCAGGAATGTCTCCTCTGACCCATAATCCAGTTGATGGGGAGAGGGAGAGGAGGAAGGTCAGGCCTGTGTGAATAAGTAGCATCTCCTTTTCCCACTGTTGGACATCAAGTCCTGGTGGTCCTCACCTCTGTAGGTGTGTGCCTGACGTGCCACCACCCCCAGGGCTGGGTATGGAGCCTTGGGGTACCTGGTATCCCCTCAGGTTCTGCTGCCCCTCCTGTCCCTGTGCCAGCCCCATTGTGACCCCATGAAGCTGCTGAGGCTGGAGCCTCTTGGTGCTGATGGGGTCAGGGGAAATTTGGTCTACGGGAATTTTCTGGTGGTTTCTCCCTACCTTTGGTTTATGTCCAAATTGATCTGAAACAAAAGAATTTTCTGAACTTTTTAAACTTCCTGGCAGCTGCTCACACCCCACAGGCTCCCTCCAGGACCCTGCTGCCCCATCTTCCTGCCAGAATAAACCACAGGAACATCCCTCCTTGAGCACCCAGATCTGTCTGTTCTATCTGCTTCTCCCTGGAGTTGTCAGGCATGGAACCACAAAGCCCAGGGTCCTGGACCCCGGCATCCCAGCAGACCCCTCCCTGGAGCCATGCCCTTGCAAAGGCTCCATCACAGTGCTGTGCTCTGGGGCACTTCTCCACCCCAGTCCCTGTGAAAGCAGCAGTTCAGTGATGCTGGCATGAACGCAGCCACAGTGTTGGGGATGAGGATGATGAGTATGCTTTAGGGAGCGAACAAGGAGCTGGGGGGCTGCACCACTTCCCTGTCCCTTATCAGCATGGGCAACGGGCATGGGCTGAGATTTGCAGCCAGTGCAGCAGCTCCCAGGCTTCCCAGCAAGGACAGTGCCCATGGGCCTGTGGTCACAGCACACACTGTGTTCGTGTGTATGGAAGAGGAGAGGAGCAGGCTGGCAGTGCCCAGGCCTGCAGCTTCCCCAGCTGTGGTCCTTGGGACAGGAGCAGCTCCCTCTGCTCCCCTCAGCACCAGCAAGAGAGGAGAGGAACAGAGCAGCAGCCACAGAAGGACAGCACATGCCGGGGTCACACATCCTCCTCCCTCCCCTGCCAAGTTCCAGCATCAGGCACTTGTGATCCCAGTAAGGCAGACTGGTCCCCAAAGAGGATATGTAGGAGTGTGTCCTGTGTTGTTCACACCTGGGTCCATTGCTGCTAGGGCGCATTTACCCCCATAGGGCATTTCTGTGCACAAGAGCCACGGGAAGGCCAGTTACCTGTGCAGGCAGCATGTGGACAGCTGGTCCTGCTTTACTGACTGCTGCCTGTTCCCTTTTGGCTGCCCTGGGATAGCATATGGCTCTGGCCACATTGCAGACACCAACAGTGATTCCAGGGCCAGTTTCCACTTCTCATTGCTGCCTGTCCCTGCCATAGAATCACAGACCAGTTTAGGTTGGAAGGGATCTTAAAGACCGTCTTGTTCCACCCCTCTGCCATGGGCAGGGACACCTTCCACTAGCCCAGGTTGCTCCAAGTCCCGTCCAACCTGGCCTTGGACACTTCCAGGGACAGGGCAGCCACAGCTTCACTGGGCAACCTGTGTGAGGGCCTCATCACCCTCACAGGGAAGAATTTTTTCCTAATATCTAACCTAAATCTCTCCTGTTCTAGTTTAAAATAGCTTCCCCTTCTCCTATCACTCTCTGCCAGTGTAAAAAGTTACTCTCCCTCTCTTTTATAAGTCCCCTCGAAGTACAGCCTTCCCCGATGCCCATCACTGCCCGGATCACAGGAAGGGCCACAGAAGGGGCACAGCGGGACCCTCCGCCCGCCCGGGGCTGCAGTGGGGCCGGAGCGGGGATGGCGGCGGGGCACAGCGAGAATGGGAGCGGGGCCGGGACCGGAGCGAGGCCGGGAATGGGAGCGGGGCTGTCATTCCTTACCGCCGGCTGCCACCTAGCGCTGGAAGGGCCGAGGCAGAGGGGACCCCGAGCGGGACCCCGAGGAAGGACCCCCTGCTCGGGGACTGAAGCCCAGGGCTGCTGCTGCGCCGGGGATGCTCCTCCGGAGAGAGCAGATGGGATGGGATGAGGGTGGGCTACCAGAGGCGTCTGTGCCGCACGTCCACATCTCCCCCAGTCTCCTGGCACACCGCGGATGTGGCACGGAGACGTGTGTAGAGAGTCCAGGCTGTCCCTGCCCGGAGCACTGCCACCCCGCAGGCCCCGTGCCCGGGCACCAGCACCCGCTGGTCCTTATCCAAGGGCCCGTCAGTGACTGAGGGGGGACGGAGGGTGAAGGTCAGGCCGACTCCTGATGTGCTGTCGGCTCAGGCCCTTCTCCACAAATATTGGGGCTGTGGCCATCTAGAGAGGAGCTCCTGCCCTTTGCTCTGTTTGCAGTTTCCCTCGGGCTGTTTGATTTCAGTTAATCATCTCACGAAGGCAAACAGTGCTGGGAAAGATGGTGTGCCCAGTGCTTCCAGCTCCTCTAGACCCAGGGACACTCAGCTGTGGGTTTGGGTGACACATAGCCGGATCCAGGATGCTGGGACTGCCTGGAAGGGGATCCAGAAAGGGAGCAGGCAACTCAGGCTCTGTTCCCTATAGACACTGGTCAGGATTAGGCAGCCTGAGGCGAGCCCTGGGGACCCTTCGGTTCTCTCCTTTGCATGGGGTCAGGCTGGTCTGTTGGGGCTGGGGGTGTCATCAGGGCTCTTTGTAGGATGCCAGAGCAGGAATATGAATCCCAAGGTAGAATAAAGGGTCAGACAGCTCCTGGCCACGGTAGGCGTGTAGAAACAGGGAAGGGTGAGGAGCTCAGCCTGGCATGGCGGGAGGGTGCCCATCTCCCCTCCCACACCCCATACCAGCTCCCTACAAATCCCCACCACCACCGAGGGCAGCGGTGATGCCCATCCGGGCCGTAGACCCTCCCTCCCCCGGCAGCCCCCCCGCAGGCCGGCCGGCCCCACTGGCCCTGGGCTGAAGGTCACACTGCTGCGCAGTGCGGACAGCACAGAGTCCAGGATCCCACCGACACAATGGGGCTCAGCAGCACTCTGAAGTCACCAGCCATGATTATTTGGAGGCTCCCTTCCCTCCTCCTCCTCTTTGCCGTGGCCAGCGGAACCCCCATCGGAGACCAGGATGAGGATATCCAAGTGCAGGAGAATTTTGAGGCTGAGCGGGTAATGGCAGCTTGTGGTCCCTTAGTTCTGGGGGCAAAAGGAATGGGGCAAACTTGATTTCATTTTCCTCCAGAGAGAAGGGCAATAATGCCTATGGGACAGGCATTGGCAGCGTGGCACTCCCTGGGTGCCAGTCAGAGGATGCCAGCCTTTGGGGTGGCCTCATCCTGGCAAACACCCAGGCAGGGTGTCTGCAGTCTAAACGCCAGTTCAGATGGTTCTCATGGGATATCTGTGGGATTTCTGTGGGATTCAGGCTCCCTGGGAGATTCCTCACAGCCAGCCCTGTCCCCTGCCAGGTTTCACATAGCCCCAAATGTGTGCCTGGGTCTGGGTTCCACTGGTACACATATGGGGATGGCAGCCTGATGCCTCCAGCTTTGCCTGGTAGTCAGGGAACCCAGGAAAATCCTGCTCAGTGGTGACCTGCTTCCCAAGTCCTGAAGCAGCTCTGGCCTCTGCACCCTGCATCATCATCTTCCAGTTTCTCTCTGGGCCATGAATATTTCAGCTCTGCAGAAAATCAGGTGTCTCACGTGGGCAAAGAGCGCTCATGGTGGATACTTCCCTCGCTTCTCCCCACAGATGTACGGGAAGTGGTACGACATCGCCATTGGCACGACCTGCACGTGGATGAAGAACTACAAGGAGAAGTTCAGCATGGGCACATTGGTGCTGGGCCCCGGCCCCAGCACCGATCAGATCAGCACTGCCAGCACCAGGCTGCGGTATGGGGCATTGCTGGGGGTGTTGAGCTTCCTTCAGACCCACCCTACCCAGGGGTGCTGGGACAGGACACGAGGGGTTACTTGCTCTGTCTGGCAGCCCTGAGGAGGGAATGGATTGGGTGCAAACATCCAATGCCTCAGGCAGGGCGATTTTGGGGGTCCTGTGCCATGGCCTTGGCACCCAAGACATGATTTTCATGCTATAACCAGGGGAAATGATCACTCCAAGTAGCTGATTGTTTTCTTCCTCCCTCTAGGCAAGGTGACTGCACAAAAGTCTCGGGAGAGTACCAGAAAACCAGTACCCCTGGCAAATACACCTACTACAACCCCAGTGAGTTGGGCTGTGGCACGGCTGGGTGATGGGGAGAGCAGGGCTCAGAGGCCATTCCACAGTTTTGGTCATCTCTAGTTAAAGTCTGGAGTAAAAGTCAGGGGAAAGGGCTTTTTCAAAAATGTTCCTGCATAGGCAGAGGATGACGAGATGTTCTAGCAGGTCGCTCCTGTCTCCAGGGTCACAGGCTGGGGCAGGCTCCCACCAGCCACACTTCAGGAGCATTGGTGGCATTTCAGTTGTCTGAAGCCCTTGGTTTACAATTCCCTCAGCTGAGAGCCTGGTGCGCCTAAAGGAAGTCATGATTCTATGAATCTGCTTCCCAAAAATCATGTTTTCTTTAATTAGGTGCCTGATTTCAGCCCCTAGATCTGGCGCTGTCCTACACTGCTCCATCTCTCCCTGAGGGGCAGGAATGACATCTCCTGTGTCTCTGTCTCACCCAGAATGGGATGTGTCTATCCAGTCCTACGTGCTCCGCACCAATTATGAAGAATATGCTGTCATCCTGATGAAGAAGAAAAGCAGTTTTGGCCCAAGCACCACCCTGAAGCTGTATGGTATGTCTGACCATGGCACTTGAGGGTGAGCAGGCTCTGGGTTGTGCCAGCACAGCTCAGAAACACCACGTAAGGGTCTTTCAGCTCCCTTGGCCTTGAGGGACTTGACCGTGGATTTTGGAAGTGGTGCCTTGGAACAGCTCATCTTTGGCAGGGCAGAGGTGGAGTCTCGTGGCTCTGTTAAAGCCACATCAGGCAAAGAACATCCAAACCAGCATGGGGTTTGGGATGAAGGTGGTGATATTTGCTTGGAGGAAATCCAGGCCCTGAAGTGGCAGGAGATGCTGTTTTCCATGATTAAGAACCATTAAACCCACTTTGTCCAAGGCCTTAGTCAAGGCTGGTTAGGAACAACAGGTTGCTCAAGGAAGTGATGGAATCTGGATGTGTTCTGGATGTCTCGGGATGTGTTCAAAAAACGTGTAGATGCAGTGCTTAGGGACATGGTTTAGTGGTGGACCTGGCAGTGCTGGGTCAATGGTTGGACTCGATGATCTTTGATTCCCTGATTCAATGTTGCCAAGGACCAGGAGGCTGGTATTGGACCTGCCTGCAGCCACCTGAGCTCTATGAGGCAGTGGCTGGTTGGGGACAGATCCCCTCCCACACCCACCCTGCTCACAGCCCATTCTCTTTCTCAGGGAGGAGTCCAGAGCTGAGGCAGGACCTCATTGAGTCTTTCCAGCAGCTGGCTCTGGAGACGGGCATTCCCATGGATTCCATCTTCATCCTGGCCAACAGAGGTAAACTCCCACGGCGCATGTGCCTCTCCTGTTACTGGAGCACTCTGGCTGCTCCTCCTTGGTTTGCCAGGCTGGGGAGATGGCGGATAGTCAGGAGGGAGGAAGGAGAGACAAAGGCTTTGGTAGCATGGGATGGAAAGGAAATAAGGCTATGCATCAGTCAGGATTGCACCAGCTTCTAGTCAAAGGGCTGTCAGATCAATGCACCCACATCACTGTGCTGGGACAAGGGCATGGGACACCCAGGGACACTCACGACTCATCCCCATGGCTGGGTGCTCCCAGCACCTGAGGGGCTCCTTGCTCAGCCTGGGGCTCAGAAGGGGCTGGCATGATGCAGGGGGATGTGGGGATTTCAGGGGGATGAAGCGGGGTGGGGGTATTTTAGGGAGATGCAGTGAGGTGTGGGGATTTTAAGGTGGTGCTTCTGTGAGAGGGAGGTGAAAAGCAGAAAGAGGGGAAGAAAACTGGGAGGGTGTCCCCTTCCCCGGGGTCCTGCATGGGCATGGTGCAGTACTTGGTGAGATGAGGACACCTCTCACACTGCTGATCTTCCCTCCTACATCTGGGCCAGGTGAATGTGTTCCTCAGGAGACTGGAAGTGCTCCCCAGGTGAGTGGCACAGCTGGGACCTCCTGAAGTGGATCAAAGCTGAGGACATTCCTCTCAAGCCAAACTCACTGGAGACCTGGTGTCCAGGGAGAGGCTCTGTGGGTAGGACATGTTGTTTGGGCAGCTGCTCCACTGACCACTCTGGGAGCTGTTCTTCCATCTCTGCTGATGGGCTTTGCCTGCAAGGATGGGGGCACAGGCAGGTGCAGACTGCAGGGAGAGGGCCCTGGGGGCCAGGAGGGCACTAGGACTCATTTCCAAGAAGAAGGCAATAGCCTTTTCCTACTCTGATTTTTTCCACGGCATGAAGGTTGCTGGTGTCTCCTTGCTCCTTGACTGCCTGTGAGAGTCCCAGCTGTAGGCCCCTTCTCCAGGGATGGGGAGGCTCAGCACCCCACTGGTCCTTCAGCAGCCATCAGTCAGCACCTCCCAGTCTCACAGGGTTGAGTTTTGAAAGATTTTCCAGAGGGGATGGGACTTTCACAGGAGAAACAACTCAGCTGACTTGAGAGCAGGTTACACACCATGGAGACACATCCCCAGCACAGGGCATGACTGGGGTACTTCAGTTGTCTTCATCCACAACCCATGATCATGGTCCCCACCCAGGATGAGCACAGGATTATGAGGTGTGGAGGGATCACAGCCTGCAGACCGAAGATCAATGATCAAGATCAGTGCTGAGAGCACTGAGGGAGGGTTGGAGCCTCCATAGCTCCACTCCAGGGGCAATGGGGTGGGCAGCAGGGTCCTATAGGCTGATGGCAGCCCTGTGCTTCCTTCCTGGTGCAGAGGGCACGGAGAGCAGTCCTGCCCCCCGAGGAGGGCTCAGCCACAGGACCCCTGCCCCCTTACATTGGCAACAAGGAAGGTAGGTCCCAGGGGAGGGGGGCTGCATCGGGACCCCACTGCCCTGCCCCTCGTCTGCCTGTGACAGCCCGGGCTGTGCTGCTCTGCAGACTCATGCCGGCTGGGCCGGGACCCCGGGCCCTGCAGAGGGATGCTCTCCCGCTTCTTCTACAACTCCTCCTCCATGGCCTGTGAAACCTTCCTCTACGGAGGCTGTCTGGGCAATGGCAACAACTTCTACTCAGAGAAGGAGTGCCTGCAGGCCTGCCGGACCGAGGGTGAGCAGCCGCCGGGACAGTCCTGGCCAGGCCAGGGCACGGGAGGTGGATCCCATCAGAGGAGATCTGAGCATGTGTCCCGCATCCATGTGGGAGGTGTGGGGACCCCTGAACCTCACACAGCCCTGTCCCACAGCTGCCTGCAGGCTGCCCATCGTGCCAGGTCCCTGCCAGGCACTGGTGACACGCTGGGCCTTCGACGCCACCCAGGGCAAGTGCATCACCTTCAGCTATGGGGGCTGCAAGGGCAACGGGAACCAGTTCTACTCAGAGAAGGAGTGCAAGGAGTACTGTGGGGCTCCTCCATTGGCAGGTATCCCCCTAACCCCCCACTGCCCATCCTTGTGCCAGGGAAGCCGTGGCAGCAGCCTTACACCACCTCCTAGGTCTGCCTAGTGTGGGTGCAGGGCTGTCCTGGCTCTGGGATGGGTCTGTACTGGGTCTGGATGGGTCCAGGATGGGTCTATCATGGGCCTGGGATGGGTTTGTCGCAAGTCCACGATGGGGATGGGATGGTTTTGTGCTGTGTTGGGAATATGGCCATTAACCCACAGACAGTATGGCACAGGAGGGCTGGACAGGCTGCAGATGTGCTGAAGCCATGACTGAACTTCAGAATGGTCTTGATGAAAGGGGGAAGGGCCCCAAGCAGGCTGAGGTGCAATGGGGAGCACAGGCAAAAGCCCCTGGACTAAAAGACTGGGGGGGTTCCAGAGACCCTGACACCAAATAAGGATCAAACCAGGGTCCCTGTTAGGGATATATCTTCTGTGTGACACCTGCCAGACCCCCCAGCTCAGCACGGGGGTTCCATCCTGAGCCTCCTCGGGAGGCACAATGGGCACCCCTCAGGCCTTGGGTGAAGTGACAAGCAGGTTGTCAAGAGCGTGGCAGAGGAAATCTTCCCTCAGAGAGGGGGGACTGAGGGGTCTTTCAGCACAACCTACCCAGAGCAAGCCTGCTCCCAGCATGCAGGAGCTGGGGACCATCTGTGATCCTGGGGATGGGAGCTGGAGCCTGAGTAACATGTCTTAGGACAGAAACAATCTTTTATTATCCCTGTCAGCAGTATGAAGTGCATTAATGCCACCATGGCAGGTCGTGGGACATAAGGTGACATCCCAGGATAGCACGGCTGTGTATGGAGGGTCTCCACTGCTGCCCCCCTTCACTGCTGGCAGGGACAAACGGGAAGCAGATCCATCACTGTCTGACCACAGGGCAAGGAGGGTTCTGTCCATCACCTGGTGTGTCTCTCTGTTTGCAGAGGATGAGGAGTTTCTGCACCTGTCAAACTGAGCAGGCGGAGGACGAGGGGCTGGCACCCAGCACTGGCGTCCCACGGGACAGCACTGCCAGCTGCCGGCAGCACAGGAGATGCCTCCAGCAATAAATGTCTCTAATGTGATCAAAGAGTCCTGTGTCCATTCTCGAGCTGGTGGGGAGCAGAGTAGGAGGGGCAGGGGATGCAGTGCAGGTCCTCTCTGGCCTCCCTGGTGGGGTGTCCCCACCTTTGTGGGGTTGCTGGGTGCTCCCACTGAGTCTCTGACCCTTCCTCAGCCTGCTGCCCCCTGCACACACAGGGCTGGTGTGGCCAACTGGGGCACTTAGAGGCTCAGGGGGTCCTGCTGGAGGGGGTTCAGCCCCCCATTTCCCAGGGAATGGGGGTGAGCTGCCGGGAAGGAGGGAACAGGTTATCTGCTCCTCCCTGAAGGTGAATGATTGCTGCTGGATCCAGCTCACAGTGGGACTGGGGAGACCCATTTGTAGCCGGGATAGGAGTCACAGGACAATCACTTGCAGCAGAAGATTATACAGTGTCAGAGAGGACCCTGAGGAGTCACAGGTTGTATAGGGGTCCCAGGAAGGGATTAGAGGTGTTTTGGGGGTGGTCCCAGAATTCAGAACTGGTCCCATGAGAGGTTATGGGGGTGGGTCAGAGGGCAGCTATGGGGGTCCCAGGAGGGGGTTACAGGGGTTATGGGGATCCCAGGGGGTTACAGAGGTCCCAGGCGGGGATTAGAAATGTTTGCGGGGAGACCCAGGGATGCTGGCATGGCCCCAGGAGGGGTTATGGGGGTCACAGGTGGGGGCCTGTGAATCTGACAGGAGGGCATTGAGAGAGTTTTGGGGGGCTGTGGGGTCTCGGACGGGTTAGGCTACACTCAGCCTTTTCAGGTGACGGGGGATCCCGAGGGTCCCCGCGGCGGCCGCGCTCCGCGCCCTGCTGTCCCCCGCCGGCCGCCGTACCCGCGCCGCGCGCGCTCTGGTCCTCCTGGCGAGGCGGAAGAGCCAAGATGGCGGCGACGGGAGACCCGCTCCGCCCCCGCTCCCTGTGCCCGGCCCGCGGCCCCGGCCCCCGGCGGGGCTGAGCTCCCCGGCCCCGGCACCGACACACGCACCGGCCCTGACACCGGTACCGGCCCCCGGTGGGGCTGAGCGTCCCGGCCCTTTCGCTCGCCCCCCGGCACCGGCCTCACCGCTCCGCACCGGGACATGCCCGGGTAGTGCCCCCTGCCCCAGCACAGCCCCTCCCGCCGGGCCGGGCTCGCGCCCCTCGCCCCGCATGGCCCTGCCGCTGCCCTGAGCCGCCCGGCGCCCCCCGGCCCTGAGCCCGCGCTCGGCCCGTCCCCGGCGGTGCCGGTGAGCGACCGCGAAGATGTTCTCGGCCCTGAAGAAGCTGGTGGGCTCGGACCAGGCTGCGGTCCGCGACAAGAACATCCCTGCGGGGCTGCAGTCCATGAACCAGGCGCTGCAGAGGAGGTTCGCCAAGGGAGTCCAGTATAACAGTGAGTCGTGCGCGGGGTCGCAGGGGCTCGGCCAGCCCGGGGGGGACACGGCCCCGGGCGGTGGCCGCTGGGACCCCGGAGGGGCTGGTGGTGCGTGTGCTTTTCGTGTGCCTGGTGGTGCTTTTACCCGTATTGGCCCAAAGGCAAGTGTAGAGTTAAGCATTGGAGCTCGTGGAAGCGTGGGAGGAGTGAGGGATGGGAAACTTTTATCTTTCGGTGCAGGACTCGGGCCCCGCGGTGCTGCAGCGTCCCTGAGCGCTGCCTGCCGGCTGTGGCACAGCACAAGAGGGCCTTGTACTCTGTTTGTGTCAGTTCAAGCATCAAGAGGGTAACTCCCCTGAGGGCGTGGGTGACCTTCCTTGCAGCCCCGGATAATAGTGTTTATAATTAAGCTCTAGTTGTTATATGATAATGGTCTATTAAAAAGCTCAGCCCTGCCAGGCTCTAATGAAAGGTGAGCTGTGAATGCCTCTGTGTGCCCTTGGTACATCATTCATCCCGACTGTCTTCTTTGCAACTGATACATTTGCTCTTTTCTTAGGAAACACTTTCAAAATTCTTTTCCTCTCAGTGTTGAGGCTTAGGGCTGTGTTTTTCCCTTGGAAGCCAGTAAAGCTGATTTTTAATACAGTGTTTCAGGAGGACACTGCAATTATGTGAAATCAATCCCAAAGTAACAGTCGTGAGACAGGGACAACAGTTATGTCATCCCTGCTGAAAATGGAGCGGGTTCTAGGGAGCACTGCAAGCACCAGCTCAGTTGTGTGGATTCAGGCAGGCAGGGAGGCAGATTGCAGAAGGCTGAGAGATTGGCAGGTGGGAAAAAGACTGATTTGTAAACTTGGCACTGGATAATTTCTGTGGAGGCACATGTTTCAGGAATAGTGCTTATGTTGGATCTTAGTCTGGAACAGAATGTGATGTAGAAGTTAGCACTTTGGGGTTTGGGGTGTTTTTTGCTTTGTTTAAATGTTATGGCTATTGACTGTGCTTTGGGACTGATGTGTTCTGCTTTACTGGGGAGAGCTTTTGGTGCCTTTATCTATAGCACATCTGCTTAATTTATAAAATTAGTGTCTTAGCAAGCAGTCCTGAATGTGACCAACAGCAGTGTGATTGTTGAGAGTGGATTTCCAGTGAAAGATGGGGGTGAGAGTGAAACTGCTGCCTTGGAATATAGCACTGCATCCTTGAACATATACCTGGAGATCTGCTGGTCACAGACCGTTGAGCTGTGCAGAGGCTTCATGTGGCCACGGCCACAGCCCAGAACACCTGCGTGCTGTACTGGCATCTGAATATCTGAGATCAGGTAGCTAATACCAGCTTGTGAATTATGTAAGAGAGAGGAGTTGACTCCTCAGACAGGGCAGGTTTGTGCTGCAGACAGAACAGCCCAGCTGTATCCTGCTGGCACAGCAGTGGACAGGACCAGCTCAGTTCTGTGGTGACTGACCCGTGCATGTGAACCTGCCTGCCATTTGTGCAAGGCCAAAAATGCCAACTGTAGCTTCACTGCTTTTTGTCTTGTTACTGAAAGCCTCAGGAAAGCTTTTTGGTTTGTGCTCTGTGTTACCAGGATTTGTGTTCTAGTTACTGCTTTACAGCTGGAATAAAACTGCAGCTTTCTGTCACTGCCTTAAGGCAAGCTTTCCAATCTCCATAGTAACTCTTCCCAGCATCACTGTTATATAATATTTATAGGAGATACAGGCTGGCTTACAAAAGGGCTTCCAAGTACCCTCCACAGCCTCGGCACTGGGTAGATGGGGAGTGTTCCAGCATGGTGAGGTGGTCACAGCTGAAGATGGGCTGTGAAGGAATGTCATTACAAGGGCTGTTGCTCAGGAAGGGCAGAGCTGCAAATCCTGTGCATTGCCAATTCTCCTTTCTGGACAAATCCCTGACATTCAGTAGAGGAGTGCAGGACACGGTCTGGAGCCACCATTAGCACACACAGATCTTTACAACTCCTCCAGTTCCCCTGGAGGTACCTAAACCTAAACCATAGGGTGCTGTGATGACTTATTTACAGAAACGTTTCCTTGCTGCATTAGATTACCACTGATCCTGGACTAAAGACTGTTTCCTTCCTAGAAATATATTTAATGTGCTGAGAATGCTTTGGGTTGTTTGCTGATAAAGCGGGCCAGTACCTGAGCCTTGTACCTGGCTCTGGGTGCTCGCCGAGGGGCTCAGAACAGCCCCCTGTTTGAGGGGATGCTGTTTGAGGTGTTTTAATGGCACTGACAGTTACAAGCACTGGGTAGAATGTACCACTAAACTGAACCCAAATGATTTGTTTTGATGGTTGCTCTCCCACAGTCACATTTTCAAAACGAAGAGCATTGCAGGGTGGAAAGGTTTAGGTTTTTAATGAAGTGATGAGAGCAAAGGCCAATACCAGCCCTTGGCAGCAGTCACATCCTGTGCTTGGGACATCAATTCAAAAGGAAAGCATTTCCATACGGCATTCCAGCACACACACTCCTTGTTTGCTCTTTGTACCACCTGCACAGAGCTGCTCTGGTTTCTGTGCTGTGGCCCAGTCAACACCAAAGTTCCCTGAGCGCTCAGAAGGCACAGAGCTGAAAATGATGGGTCTGTGCCATGTATGTAATGGCTGGGATGGTTATAGGGGATCATGGTTTCAAGGGTGGGGAAAATGAGGAACCAATCCTGGTAAGAGCTTTCTCTTGCTTTCCTGCTTGGGATAGCCTGGCCCTGGATCAGGTGTGCTGTGTTGCCACTCTGAGGGCTGTGCTGGCCCTGGGAGGAAGCACGGCCAGAGCGAGTGGGCTCAGTGGAGAGGGGAGGTGGATCTCGTTTGGGCAGTGGTGCTTGTTTGAACAAATTACAAGACCAATTACACAAGGAAGTACCAGCACAAGGGTACTCAAACTTGACTGTTTATGTAAGGCAGGGATGGGCAAACAAGGGTGAAATGAATGGCTCTGGCTGGTTATTCCCTGGGAGTTATCCACTGGTGATCAGGGAAGGTTCAAATCCATCCATCCTGTTCCCCAGAACACAGAACACCTCCTGCTCTGGGCTTTATATGCTGCATCCAGTGTGCACATCACTTGACAAACCCCACTGCCGTGTGTGCCTGAAGCACAGGCTGAACAGTCACCAGTACTGAAATACCAAAGGCAGTAGCTCAAGAATTCCCCGTAGTCCCTCTCCTTATTCCTTTTCTACCTAAAATGTGCCTTCAAAGTTAAAACTTAATTAATATTGCATATCTGTTTAGTAAGCATTATAGTCCTTACTTCTTTTGTGTTGCTTTAAAGTCATAGTTCCCAGACTCTGGTAAGTATTTTCATTCAGCACAATTCCCAAAAGAAAGGCTTCTCCTCTTCCTGCTGCTTCCCACTTTCTCTTGTTTTCGTCTATGGCCTAAAACAGGTGTTTGTGCAGCATGTGCCAGCCCTACTTTGCCTGCTGCTTTGCTTGTGCTTGAGGGGGTCTGCAGAGCAGGTGGTGCTGCTTCTGGCAGCAGAAACAGCTCAAAGCATTTCAGTTGCAGTCCCTAAGACCTTAATGAGGACAAGGTTATGGATGTCTGCATGGGGTTATTAGTTTGGGGATCTTTGCTGTGGGGTCCTGGAGGAATATGGGCAGAGCTGAGAACTCCTGATTTCCAGTTCTAGTTGGTCTGGGACCTGGTCTCTGGGCCTGTATCTTCTCTGCTTTTGTTTCCCCCTCTGGAGAATGGAAATCCCTCTGGTTTTCCTGAGGCAGTAACAATATGAATAAAGTGATTTGTTTAGCTTTTTCCTTGCCACTTGATCTATTCCCCATCCCTACCCTTCTTCCCATGGATAATTTTCCTGCCTTTGCTGTAAACCTATGGCTGTTTGCAGTAAGTACTGATTTAACTTCAAATCAAAACAAGGCAGCAGTTGTTACTGTCCTGCAGGTGACAGCACTGACCTCACCTGTCATTATGCTCCTCTTTCCACATTCATCCACAGCCCAGGATGTACCTGCCTGGCTGTGCCCTGGGATGTACCTGCCTGGCTGTGCTCTGAAGCTCAGTCAGCTTTCCCTGCCTTGCAGGTCCTGTTACTGAGTATGCCTGCCCCAGCTGAAGTCCCAAATACAGATTTTGCTTTGCTAAAAGTGATTTGTGTCACCTGCCTCCTTCCTGCTCTGCTGTTAAAGACCTTTTCTTTCTTCAGGAAGAGTCAGTGAGATCTTGTGCACTGTGTAGGAGAACAGAGATCCTGATGGAGAGTTCTGGAGCTGGAAGGGGCCCTTGGACCTGTTCAAACTGAGTATGTGGTGCCACAAGCACCCTGCACTGATCTAAACATGAGCTGCTCAGCGGTGGGGGGGATTCCCTCTCCACTTCAGCTGTGCCTCCTGTGTGGTGCTCATGTAGCTGGGCACTGGAGCTACAGAAGAAAACTGAAAATGGATGATTTCAAGGTTATTTTTCAGCCAGTTCAGTTTCTTGGTCCAACTCCACGTGTAACTGCATAAATAACAGTGTTGGCGCTGGGAAAATCCTGCAGGAGGTAAGACTGTCCCTTCAGGGGAGAGCTCACAACCACGTCATCTGAGAGTGACCCTCTAAGTGCACCTTGAGAGCAGCCTGACTCTTTATGAAGGGTCTGTTTGTCCTTTGAAACTCACTGTTTTGGTGTCTCATGTTGCATTCCATGGGGGAATATGGATTTTGACATTTTAAGGCAGGCAGTGAGATCATATTGGAAAGATTTGAGTTTGAAAGGGGACAAATGGAGTCTCATTCTGCTTATGCCATGGACTTGCTTCATGATTCCAGAAAATCAAAGGAATCCTTCATCAACTTCTTTCACCATCTGTAAGTAGGAAACAGAATCACACACAAGGTGACAGGAAATGGAGGAACTGGTTTGTTGTGTCTGCAGAGATGCTCTGGGACCTGTAAGTGAAGTTGGCCCATAAATACTGTGTTAATTTTTGCCTTTATTATCTTCGTACTGTGTTAGTAAGTAATTTTGTAAAAGAATAAACAGCTCTGAAAAAGAATAAACCTCTGTGTACAACAGCAGAAGCACAGTGCAACTTCAGCACGAGACAGAAGTCCTCTACAGACTCTGTATATGTTTTATCTTCAAGTTGACCTCTTCAACTCTTCTCTGAAATCACTGCAACAGCTCCTGAGCTGCAGCAGAAGGCAGCCTTTGGTCGCAGATCTCCTTGCCCAAATGATGATGTACAACCTAATGCTAATCACCTTACTGCCATTAGATGTCTGTGAGTAGCCCATTTTCCAGAGGATCGTAGCTCCAATTCAAAACACGAGCATAAAAATCCAGTTCAGGCCAGTTTATGTTTCCCAGTAACCCTGTGGTTGCCACTAAAAACAAGGATGGTATTTTTAAAAAAAAGTTTCTACGCTGTAACAGAAAACTTAGAAAACAATACATGGGGTTTTCAGAAAGAATCAGGTAACATTTGGGTCGACTCTGGAAAGTTTGTGATATTAATTGCTACCGTTTTTGATATTTGGACACTTGATTTCCGTGGAAGAGTTTGAATGCGTTTCTGTCTAAACTGAAGCAACCAGCACGAGAGCCTCGTGACAGGAGGTTGTAGCCAGGGAGTTGGGCTCATCTACCAAGTGGCAGGAGAGGAAATGGCCTCAAATTGCATCAGGGAAGGTTTAGTTTGGGAAAATTTCTTCACAAAAAGGGCTGTCCAGCCCTGGCACAGCTGCCAAGGGCAGTAGAGGAGTCAACATCCGTGGAGGGATTTAAAAGCCATGTGGATATGGCACCTGGGGACATGGTTTAGTGGTGGCCTTGGCAGTGCTGGGGCAGTGTTGGACTAGCTGATCTTAAAGATCCTTTCCAACCTAAATGATTCTGTGATTCTGTTTTCTCAAGGAATGAGAAGTGTTTAAGGAGAAATGGAAATGGTAGAGGAGGTAATGGAGGGAGAAGCCTGGCAGAAAAGGCCAGCAAGGGAATAGGGTGTGGTAGAATGGAAGTGAGGGCCAGGGAGAGGTAGAGAAGGCAGAAAGATGGGAGGATGTTGCTAAAGGGTGATTTAGATCACTTAAAGAATCATCAGCAGTGTATGAGCAAAAGTGGTCTGAATGTGGTGTTGTTCAAGTGTGACTTGACACCACCTTATGGCAAGGTTCACTCTGCTACTGAGCACATGCATGGAACACCCAGAGAAAAATGTAGTTAGAATTGAGCTGGAATGAGTTACACAGAGACTGGAGATGCAGGAGGCTGAGGGAGACCCTCCTGTTGGGTCACAAGGTTCAGAGGGGACCCCCTTTCTAAACTCCTGATCAAGCTTACGTGCATCTGGGTCCAGTCTTAGTCTCAGACTTGGACAGTGGTTTATGTCTAATGGAATTATCTATACAAAGTTTATAATAACTAATACTGAGTATCAATTTCATTAGTATTAACTCTGCATGCCATCAGTCCCTTACTGTTGGGGTGGAGGGGTCTCTCAGTCCCAGGTAAGGAACCTCAGACAGAAGTGTCCCAGCTGAAGGGGAGAGGCAGTCCAACCACAGTTTAGACAGAGCTCTGCTTAGACTCCTCAAGAAATCTGTCACAGGTGAAAGGTGTCTGCCTCAAGGAGAAGCTTAAGAGGTGTCCCAGCTCCAGGGGACACAATGCAGCCACGCTGCTGGGCAGAGAGAGCTCAAGGAAGGCTCACCCGGGCTGTCATATTGATGGGATAACATGGGGGCTTGTAGTCTAATTGCATACAATGGGAAGGGTGTGTAGGAGACTTCTTGTACCCACAACTTCCTTTGTTCCTTGATAAACAAGTCTTGGAAAAACCATCTAGTATTCTTGTGTTAATCCATGATTGGTGTGGTGTTCCAACCTCATGTGCACCAAAGCTGGCTGTGTCACTGCTCCTCTCTGGCTTTCCTGGAGGAGTTCTTGGTCCAGCTACTTCTCAGGCCTTTACCTCCTTTGAAGCCTAAACCAAACTACTGCTAGTTTGGGTAAGGGATCGAATGCATCTGTCACAGAGCAGAGGCTCAGCGGGCTGGAATTGTGCAGATTTTGAAGATTCAGCCTTGCTGGTGGTTCTTTCTGCTGAGCTGGTGTGAGTCACTGAATAAAGATTGATTTTAATGACTGGGGCTCATGTTTTCTAATGAACCCCATCATGCCTGTGTTATATGGGAGGACTAATTACATCTGAATAATGCTTGTAAAAAGTTAACATGCTTTTCAGAGTGTTCTTCAAGTTGTGTTTAATCAAGTTTATTTGTCTGCCTTTTCTTTTCCCCAGTGAAAATTGTCATCCGAGGGGACAGGAACACTGGGAAAACCACACTCTGGCACCGACTACAGGGAAAGAAATTTATTGAGGAATATATTCCGACTCAGGAGATCCAAGTCACCAGCATCCACTGGAATTATAAAAGTAAGATGGAATAGAGTGGAGGGACTGACAGTCATGCGACAGTGCCTTGGGGGAGGAAATTCCACTGCAGCCTCATTTGCTTCTTTCTTCTCTGTCTTCTTGGGAGATAAAATGGTTTCTCATCACTTTTTATTTTAACTTATTATTCATAGTTTCTCAGTCATGTTTTTAATAACTTCGGAGAAACTGTATGTTTAAAGTGCTAAAGTGTCTGTGGAAGCCACAATTCAAGGGAAGCATTTAATAGGTGGTCTGAAGTATTTGAGATATTTGTGATATGCTTGACATGTTAAAGAAAATGAGTTATTATGTAAATCTGGCTTTGAGGCTTTGGGTGTTGCCTAGAAGTGAATAGCAGGGAGAAAACTAGATTTCACTGATGAAAATATAAAGAGCATCTGGTAACTGGGGAAAGTGATGTTTCAAAAATTAATGTAGTGCTGTTAGCTCTAGGCTGAGTTACTGAGGCACAGAAATACCAGTACCTTTTTTAAGTGTTTGTTGGATTCTGGGTGATCAGATATGATTTTGTATTTTAATTTTCCCCATTATTCTAATAGTATAAAGTGGCTGCGAAAGCCCTGCCTCTTGCTTGAGGAGACACTGCAGGCATTGAAATTGCATAAGGCTGTGACTCAACAGTGCATCAAGTCCAGCTTTCAGGTTCCTGAAAAAGAATGCCACAGCCTTGTGGGATGAACTACTGATTCAGTATGAAATTGTAAGACCGAGTATGCTGCACACAAACGGTCAGCAGTTGTTTGTCATTATCAGACATTGTCCATCTGCCCCAGTCAGACATTCTGTTGAATCAGATACTGTCCATCGCCTCCCAGCTGGGAGAACATGCATTGGGGTGAGCACCAAATTGAGTGCTGGGTCTGATTCACCACTCAAATTTCTATTGTCAGGTGATACCACAATGCCCAAGTCTCATGATAATGCTCACAAAACTACAGGGTATGTTCACCAGCAGATCTGCTGTGGTCACACAGTGTTTCCCACCTGCAGCCAAACCTTTGGCATGGTGTATGTTGGCTGTGGCATCCTTCCCCTCACTCCTCTTCCTCTCTCTCAGGATATCAGCACATCAGTTACTGAGGAATGAACACAGAGCTTACAAGTTGTTTGGATGATGGAAACTATCTCCAAAATCAAACTTGAATGCTTCAGCCTAAACAGACTTAGATCAGAGTAAGAAATGAAATTCCTCTTTCCTGGATATGCGAGTGTAAAGAATGCACTGAGTGTTAATTGTGGGTTTCTGCATTATCACGGGTTAAAGGTCAGAGTTGGGTTTCCTCTCTGACGGGTGTAGGTAACATAACAGTGCTGGTAGATACAACCTCAGAGTCTGGCATTTCATTCTAAGAGACTTATTCTTATCTAACTGTTTTTGTATCCATAGACAGGTATAAAACGCATGTGTACATGCAAAATGGTGTTTGGAGAAAGATCCAGTCATCTCACCTGTGTCTGCATTTCTCTTCCTGAGCTGAGGCTCAGGCACTGGCTTTTTCAACATGGGTGCAATAATGGGATAGGAAACATCTACACCTGGGGCGGCTTTGCTGTGTGCTGAGAACCACAGGTGTATCGGTTATTTCTGGTGCCCAGTTCTAACCTTGGTGTGCTGGGTTTCTGTAGAACTCCCTGGCCAGAGCTGACAGCAGTATGTACATATGCTGATGGACTTTCCTCAAGGCAAAGTGTTGCTGAGCTTGTCTAACTATCTGGAAGGCTGTACCTGAAATTGTGCCTTTCATTTGTGTTTCTTTTACGTTGTAAAACACTGTACTATTGTCTTAGTAATAATTTCCAGCAGTATAGGAAATTCTCCACTGACCTTCTTAATACTTGTTTTAAAATGTAACCCTCATTTTAAGAGGTTATAAGGTCTGTTTCCTGCTTTGAGAACTTTCCATCCAAGACAGGTGATGTGGGCCCTCAGAGTAGTTGGCTCAGATGTAATTCCTGCCCCGTTGGCCAAGTTAATCAGTAAAGGAAAAATAAAGTTTGTTTTTCCTGTGATCATACTCTCAAGCTACCTTAAATAAACATTATGAAGTAGTTGGCAGCAAATATTTACAGATGTTAATGAAATTGCTGTCAAATATTGAAGGATTCTTACATTGCCTGGTCTTAGAAGAATGACATTTTAGATGTGGAATGTAGCACCTTCAGAAATTTTATACTTGAGGAATTAATAAAGGTAGCGGAATTTGAGTTATTTCTTGCTACGCAGAATGAACAAAGTTGCTTTTCTGTGCCAGTTGTAATGGATATTTGTAATTTTTTTGTCCAAGTAAGGAGTTACCATTCCTGACCCTAAGGAACACTTTTTTAGATTATGCTAGTCACCAATTTTATTCTCTGTTTGGCAGCCTCAGAAATGAAGTCTGAAATAAACATTGGCAAATAGTTTCGTTCAGATCTTTTGGATGCTTTATGGGTGGGAGTGAGGGATGGCAGAGCTGCCCTGTGCTGTAGGATTTGTGATCCAGAGCGAATGAAGTGAATCTTGTCATTGCAGGAGAGTAAAAATGCCTGAGGGCCTGTGAGTTTGTGGTGGTGAACCCACCCACAATCTGATGATTCTTATTTTTAAATGAGTGTTCTTGCAATTGGAGTCTTCTCACAGCTCTCCACCGTTTTCTGGGAAAGCAGTGTTCAGTGTGCTATGGAGTACCTGGCCAAATAGCAGCTGAGAACAGATCTTTGCGGTGGTTTGATCGTGGTTTGTGCTAATCCAAGTTAGGGAGCTGAAAGGATGAACTGACTCTGGTTTTGCTGCGACATCCCTTCCAGAGCCAGTTCAGGTGAGATGCTGCTGGGCATGAATCACACACCAAAGCCAACACAGCAGCACTAAAGCAATTATCCTCTTTCATGATTAGGATCATCAGGAGTGATACTAGTGATGAAAAAGAACTTCCTGGCTGTGAGCTTGCAGGAGCATGTGGAAATACAGTTTTGGTTTTCTTGGATCTCATGCAGAATCTCATTTTCTTTGAGAAATTTCAACCTTTCCCTCAGACAAAAGGGGTGTCGAGCAGGTCTGTGGGGGTCAAGAGGTTCTGCTTCCCAACTGCCTCCTCAGCAGGGTGTCAGTACTGCAGAAATCACTCAGCAGGTCAACAAATCATAACTGAGGGTGTGTTTGGCTCCTGATAAGGAGGTGGAGAGCTCTGGAGCTTGGGAGCAAAGTCCCAGTGCCAAGCACTGGGTCACCTCATGGGAGAACACTGCCTGTCACCACAGGGGCTCACTTCTCTGAACTGGGGTTCCAGCTTCTCCCCAGGAGCCCCTTGTTAGTGCTGATGTACAGTTTCACGTGGCACTGCTGGAAAGAACAAGTAGCTTTCTGGGCTCCTCCCAAGCCCCTGCAAAATCTGGCATCTGGAAAAGGCAAACATCTCCTACCCTTTTACAGCAAGTCTTGATTGTGGAAAGGCACCAGGATTGCCTTATCACCTGCAGGGCAGGAATTTGGGGCAGACCTCCACTAGCTGATCTGTGTCCCAGCACCCGCAGGGGCATGGCACACCCTGAGCAGTCCAGGGCACAGGGAAAGCTTCTTTCAGTGCCAGTGCCTGTGAGTGAGGAGCTGGCTTAGTTGGGTACCAGGGGAATGACTAATATGTTGGACTTGAGCTGTACATGGCTTGATGGTATGTAGGAATGTTCAGGGACAGAATTAATTTGGGGAGTGTAGTGGTTTGAGCAGAAGTGTTCAGACTGCAGGCTGCTGTACACCCATGTGCTTTCAGTCCTGCGAGGCACTGGCTTGGCTGACCTGGGGGGAGTCTCCTGTGTGTCCAGTGCCCACTGCCAGCTGGCACAGGGGGAGATAAGTGAAAGTTACTGTGAGGAAAACAGAGGCCGATTTTGCATAAATGTAAAAAACGATCTTTCTCCAGAAGTAGAGGATCAAAATTTTCCTTTATTCATAATCTGTCTTTACAATATTTTGAAGCATTTAAGTTAAACCAACAATGAATTCTGTAGAGAAAATTTTTCCTGGTTGACAGTGACACTTAGCTAAACTCTCATGCCATCCTGTGAGATTATTTTCTACTCTGAGACATTATCCTCCTATTCCATTGCTTTATGTTCAGAGCTGCTCCAGCTACAAGCTTTTGCTTTAAAGCCTATAACATTTCCAAAAAGCAGCTGTTTCTTGGAACTACTTTCTGAAGATCAGACTCCTTGGATTCTATGGAAACTTTGAATCAGATCTGCCTGTCCCTCATGCCACCCAAAAGTGAAACTGCTGTCTGTGCTATCAGTGCCAGTCACTGGAGTTAGAATTTTGCATGTCTTGCTTAAGATTTTAGCAACTCAAATATATAGTTATGTTACTGCTTGTCATTTATTGATGCTGCAGCTTGTAAGAGGCAAAAGTGCTAGTGAGACCTTATTTTTCACTAAATGCGCCTAGAAATGTGCAGAGAAAATATGTTTCTGGTAGCTGCAGGGGTGTCTGCACTGGCTGTCACGTTTACTTGGAAATGCCGCTAGTAAGGTTGATCTTCCCTAAATGTGTATATTCCTTTTTCCGGTTGTACATCTTGCTTATAGACCAGACTTTATCCTCAGAATTAAATTTTCATCATCTTTGAAGGACTATGGAAAGCTCTGTGTGTTATGAAAAGAATCTACACAAAATACTTACAACATGCTTCAAATCTGACATGAACCATCAAGGAAATCCAGCCATCATTTATGTGACTAAGAATCTTTAGGAAGTTCTTTAGATGGCATGGTTTTGGTTGACAGCTTGGACCTTCAGCAGCGCACCACCTTCTTGTTCTGGTTGGGTTTTCTTCTCACACAGAATTTGCTTTTGTTTTGGCATTGTTGTGCTGCTTTCACCGTGTTGGCTTTGGGTTGGGCTCTCTCTGGTGAGCACTGAGTGATGGACATATCACTGAAACCTTCTTTTAATCTTTTGTTTTCTTATTGTGCTTCCAGCCACTGATGATATTGTGAAAGTTGAAGTATGGGATGTAGTTGACAAAGGTAAGATTTATAACTTCTTTTCTAATGGAAATCTATTGTTCTTTCTCAATTTTGATTAAAAACTCACATGGAATATAGAAATACCTACTTATTCTACTTTGAAAAAACATTTCTACTTACTTTTTTCAAGTGCACAGATATTACTTCCTGAAAAAAATATGGAAAGGAGAGGTGAGTGTCCTATGCTGAGAGCCCATTATCTAGAATCTGAACTGATCTGGAATCGACCGATCAAACCCAGAAGCAGTTCAGAAGCAGTTGTTCCATGTGCCCATGATAGATGAAGTAGCCTGGTGCTCAGTGTATTCAGATTCTCTGAGCTTTAGAATAAACTTTACTTTTTTCCCTTTATAGTTTGCTATATGTTTAGACAGGTTCCAAGTTCTTTTCTCTGGTTCTGAAAGTTCTTGTTGAGCTGTTTTGTGAAGGCATGCTATTGTTAAGTGGATAAAACAGTATCTGCAGTGGGTAGTGCTTGCAGGGGGAAAGGATGAAAGAGAAGCCAATTACTTAAATTTACTTAGGACAGAAAATGCAATATTTGCATTCTCAAAAGCTTTTCTAAACACCTAGCCAAGGAAAGCATTATGATGTATAAATACATTTTTCATTAGTTTTCAATTTTTGTCAGAGTGTAAACTTCTATTTTATAAAAAGTAAAGCCAAACCCCAAAACATCTGTGAAGATGCAGACTGGATGCAGTGCAAACTGGGATAGGCAGTATGATCTCTTCCTGGGAGGGGTTGGGGTTCAGATGTAAATCTCAACAGCCCATTCTGTAGCCCCAAATGCAGATCTTGTTTGGCTTTTAAGAGGCATTTGGTATCAGTCAGGCTCCTGGTTTAGTGTGAGTATGGTCAGGAAAGCAGCTGTACAGGTGAACAGCTGTTGCTCTGTGGGTTATGCTCCTTGTTTGGTGTCTCTCTCTGTCAAATCTGTTGACCACAGTCATCAAAACTTAAACTTTGATGGTTTATCTGGTGCTACCTTTCCTGCAGCCTTGGCTGGAATCCATACTGTTGTCCGAACGGCATCCGAGGGGCACCACCTCTGCCCCACCACCTGTGCAGCTTACACTGAGTACACCTAAAACTGAGACAATAAACACAATAGGGAGTGGGAAAGGGAGAAATTAGCTGAATTGTATTCAAAATAGTAAAACCAGAAAAGTAATTAGAGGTGGTGGCTCTAGTTCAGATGCATAATGGAGCCTTCAGGGTAAACTTGAGCCAGGAACTTTAAATGAAAATCCTGTGTACTTTATCTTTTTATCGGTTTAAGCCCCAGTTTTCACAGTATAGACAAAACCTTGCTTTGGCCAGAATTACTGCTGAAGTCAGTCTGATTACAGTTTGGCTTTTGGATCATGGGATGACAAGTGAGAAGTTGGAATCTGAGCAAAACATCTGTGTTCCCGCTGCCTTGCAGCTTTGGTATGAATAGATAGATAGTTAATTTGGGAATAATGTGGTTCCAGCATTTATTTCTGTGAATAGCTTCTCTGAGCGGAGCCATCTTCTCAACTAGAGACTTGTAATTTTTCTGGCAAAGCAGACGGGATGTGATACATGCAGATGTTGATAACAGCTCTTCTGCTCCTGCTTTTATTTCTGACAGTGAAGCCTGTGTTAGAAATCTCAAGGGACTCTCTCTCTTCCCTCCACTTTGTAGCCTTTTAAAATAAAACTCATTCTGTTAAGATCCCTGCTTATGGACCACAGATACGTATTTTTTGCAATCAGTTGTGCTCAGTGAGTGCAGTGTAAAAAGGTGTTAACAAAATCAAATCCTTTCCTATTGCCGTAGCATGGTGGATTCCTGATAAGCGCAACTTTAGGAAAATGTTCATATTAACCATTAAGAGCCTGCTCATATCTAACTTTCATATTAATGTTATCTCATGACATTTTTTATTTTCCTTCTGTATGCTTAGGACAAAAAATCCTCCTGCGCGATGCTTTGGGTGAGAGCCACACTACACTGCAGACTTCCAGTAGTAAAGTATCCAGTGCTGCTGTAGCGTAGTGCTGACAAGACCAAATCCTCCTTTTGTTTCCTTGCCTGCCAGATCCTGGCTAATGTGCATATTTAGACTTGGGCAGAATGCTGCATTTATCAGGCTGGATTTGAAACTGTCAAAAAATGCATGTTCTGAACATGCATTTCAACATAACGTTTTCCAGGCTAAATTCTTTCACCAGTGTTTCCCCATTTCCTTGTTGGAGGAAATTAGGAGACTTCTATTTAAATGAAGATGTTTGAAGCTGCGTTGGAAGCCCTGAAATGGGTTATTATGGCTTGACCGTCTAACAGGTGTATCCATGAACTGCAGTTTTCAACTTCAGTTGAGTAAAGCAGCTTTGAGCTTTCCTTTGCTGTGCAGTGCTGCCATTCTGCTTGTCACAGGGGGCTGGGGGGAATAGCAGAAGGGAATTGCACCCTAAATTTCAGGGAATTGCACCCTGAAAACTTAATGTATATTTCTGAAGTTAACAGTGATTTTCCTCTATGATGCTTCTCCTGGTGCTCCCCAGTAGTGTGTTCCCTGTCCTTGCTGGTTCAGCAGGGTGGGTTTTTCCTCCAGAATCTTTTAGGATGCAGGAGGCAACTCTGCTGGCCCTGCCTGGACGGTGACTTAGCTTGGTGTTGTTTATTTAGCATCCAGAGTTAATTGAGAAGTGTGGGGAGGTTTGTTGTGAAAACTTAAAAGCTATGGGGTTGGTTAGTGTGGTGAAGCAGAGGGGAATGGCAGCTACCAGACTGTGCTGCTCCTCTTTGCTTGTTCTTGACTCTTTGGGATTCTTTTTTAAGATGTTCAGACTCACTGGAGTCCCTACTGCATTCTCTGTGGGCCTGCTCAGGGAGCTGGGCTCATGTCTGGAAGGATGCTATTTGTTAAATCTTACCAAGTTGAGCTTGCCCCCAGCTATGGGTTGTATTGAATTTTGTGCAGCATGTGTAGTAAATATCATCTCCTTTGCTGCCTTTGGAACTGATAGAACACAGGAAAGATCTCTCTCAGCAAAAGTCACACTACTGACTCATCTTTCTGGCTTTGCAGCAAGTTGTGTAACTACTGCAGGTCATAAACTGTAACGGATCCTGAATGCGGAGAAGCTGCTTGAATGCAGGTGATTCAGGAACAGTTGTGACTTCCTGTCTTGTAATTTCTGCCAGTTTGGTTCCCACATCTTTTCCCATATGCTCCTGAAGGGATCAGATCATAGTTTTTTCTATTGCCCACAAAATAGCATGAACTGTTTCCCCTGTATTGGAGATTCCTTTCCTTCTTGCTGCCCTTTCACCCCTCTCCCTCTCAGAGGCGTGCTGCAAGAAGAAGGAAAGATCATAATTCATATTTTTGTTATTTTCAGACATCCCAAGTTAGATAACACAGGGGATGCAAATATTCCAGATGTGTATTTTTGACTGGTGAAGGGAAGCAGCTCTCTTGCACTGTGGACAGCATTTGTTGGCAAGCTATACTGAATCCTTGCTATCCTGCACCAAAACTGATGGTACACAGAGATGCAGAGACTCGGGTGCTGATCACAACTCGAGTCTTCTGGTGTCCAGTGAGAACCGTTCGGTAGATTTTGGAGCTCTGCTGCCACGGGTGTTTGGTGTCAGTGTTGCTCTTATACTTGTGAATAAGGAGCAGCCATCATTTCAGGGAGAGGACCTGAGCCATCACAGCACAAAGAGCCTTGTTTTCTGATTGAGGCTCCTACATTACCCATCAGTGCAACCTCAAACACACAACTCTCACCATGCACTTGCCTTTACAGGCTGAATTGCATCTTTTCACTGCATACATTTTGCCTCTATCCGGCTCATCCCACAGTTTTGGTTCCAAAAATAGATCCTGTGCATGAATCTGTACACACATGCGCTTTTCAGCTCTGTGACTCCTTTGAGGTGACCTCCTTTGCAGCACTGATGTGCCGTGTGCGAGAAGATTACTCATTTCTCTGGATCCACACAGAAAACCATGAGCAGGGAGAGGCATGCAGGTCATATATTCCATCTCAAAGCGTTGAGTGCAAGTGTGCCTGGGTTAGGCAGACACCTTGATTGGTCAGGATGGGAGGAATGATGGATAGTATTTGTGGTTGCTTGAGCTTCTCTTGACTTAGAAATTTAGGTCACACAAAGCATCATTTAGCAGTGACTGCAGAAATAGCAATGCTTTGATATTTAGAGAAGCCACACAAATGCCACTGACTTGAAACGAATTGAAGTGGGAAAAGGCGTGCATGGCCTAGACAATCCACACCTTCAGCTGCACCGGGAGAAATCAGAGCTCATACTTGGATCCCTCGGGGAAACACAATGCCCAAATGAGGAAGGATCAGGATTAATATTTCTACTGCTTTCAGATGCAAGCAGTAAGATGTCATGAGTGGTGCAACATTTTGCAGTGATGCGCAGAAGCACCCACCAGAATATCCTGCTGTAACCTGCAGCATTAAAACTTTCCTTAAATAACTGTATTTTCTAACTATTTATCCTTGAGCTGGGTGCAGGAAGAACAAATACTTTGTTTCACATGCAGCATCTGGCAGAACCCTGAATTCCACAAGTCTTCACTCAATGTGATTCAGCAGAGTTGAAGAGTTGGTGGAAGCTATTTTGGTCCTCAGTGTTGCAGAGTCTTTTACAGAGTTGCTGGGAGGGTTTTTGCAGGTGCATCCAAGCTGCCAACACCTTCTGTTGTCAGCAACACAGTGAATTTCTAGAAATCATGAGAAGGAATCCCAGGTCTGTGACAGTATAATTTAGTTAGCTTGTCTTTATTTAGACTAAGAAAAAAGTTAATTCAGAAGTGCAGCTCTCAACTGCTGTCAGTAACATTTGGGAGATACTTGGTATCTGTAGAATATCACTCCAGATGTTGCAGGGTTCTTCATTGTGCAGTGCTTATCATTGATAAAACTCTGGAGACTCTGAACACAGAGTTTAAACAAGAGGACAGATTTTTTCATTGTATGTCCACAGTAAACCTTCTTGGCAGTAGATGACAGAAGATGTTGAGACTCCTGGCTACCTTAGAGCCGGGTGTCTACACCAGAAAATCATGTCAGCTGATGGCCACTCTGGTGGTCGTAGGTGCAGATACACCTGTCTACTATGACTCCAGGCTGTAAGATATGGAAACATGATTAGAGTGTAACTGATGTAACACAAAGTTTTCAGGGAGCTGAGGTTTAAAAACACTGACTCCTTTTCTGGGAGTGCTGAGTCAAATGCCGGTGGTACTTTAAAATGTCATTTTGTGAACTTATCAAGTGCTTCCCTAAGCTGTAAGGAAAGGGAGAAGTCTCAGGGGGCTGCCCTTTAGCTATGAGGGCTGGACTTTAGCCTTAGAGGAAGCAGATGAGTTGGAGAGAAACCTGTAAATTGCTCCAGGTGGACCCATGGCTGTGGGACTGCGGGGCAAGTCTCTAGAGTGGTTTTCTAGTGTCTTCTCCAAGTGTGTAGCTTGTTGCCTCTTGCACTTTTCTGGGAGCTTAATCAGAGTTGTACCTGTCTTCTGGCTTATTTCTGTGTGCTTTGGGTGATACCTTTGGAGGATTTCCTTTCTGCACCTACACTGGTGATGCCCAGACCCAACCCTCCGGCTCTGGCCTTTGGAGCACATGTAGGCCCTCTCTGTCTCCACAGCCCCGTTCCCACAGTTTATTTGCTTTCACTTGGATTTCTCCTTCCGTAAGTTCTGTCTGTCTTTTGGCTGTTAAATTCTCATAGTCACCTGCCACCCCTTTTTTCCTTAGTCATGAGGCAGCCCAAAGCACCTGATGGGCTCTGAGGTCACATTTATGACCTGACCTCTTGCTTCAGGTCAGTGACAGCACAGCAGTATCACAGCATCTCTCAGGAAGGCTGCACATGCAGTTGTGCCATCAGTCAGAGCAGCCCCATGAACTTTTGCTTCTTCAACACTAATACAACAAAAACTGCAACAAAGCAGCTTCCCTTTGTGGCCAGGAGTGCACCAACCCTGTGTTACTCAGTCACTGGGGCTTTATGCTGTGAAGAGCGTGGTTTAAGCTACCCCAGATATCCTTACTGCATCTTTGAATAGACTAGCTGGGATTCTTGACATGGGGAGCTTGGATTCCTCAGCAAGGCACGCCTGTCCTACCCCTTCTCATCCCCCAGGCTTACAGTAGAAGTAGGATCTGCTTTAAGGTTATGTTCAAACTGCTGTGGTCCTGCCCAGACCCATCCTGCAGTTCTCTGCCCAGTGTAATGCTTTATTTTTTTTTTGTACAATTCTTTTTAAGGAAAATGCAAAAAACGAGGAGATGGTTTGAAACTGGAGAATGACCCTCAGGAGGTGAGTCACCTGGGATGCAGAGGTTTGCCTCTCGGGGGAGGCCTTTCATCCACTTTTGGTCCATGGAAAGCAAGTTCTGTATTTGTTTCTGCTCTAAGACTGGCTTGGCAGGTGGGTGAGGGGTAGTGGGACCCCTGATGCTCTGCACTCTTTGGTCTGTGCATTTCAGCCCTTCTCCTGCCCTCACCACAGCTTCCCTGCTGGTTTCCATTCTGTCTTTTGGAAATGACTGCACTGCTGAGGTGTTTGCTCAGCAGCTTTGTACTTCTCTGCCTGTGGGCAGTGGCAGGAAGTCCTTTTGTCAGGGCCTTCCTGTGGGGCCTCAAGAAGTCGCTCAATGCCCTGCCCTGGCTGTACCTCAGAGCTGGGCTGTTAACCTTTCGCTGGTGCCAGTGCTGCTCAGGCTGTGTGGTCAGATGAGGACAATTTTCCTTAAAATATTCTCCTGTGGAAAAAGCCTTTATGAGAACAAATAGCGCAGCTGCTTCTTCCTTTGCAAACATGGTGCGTTTTCCACTCCTGGAAAATGAGTGAGAATTGTTCCGGAGGCGCCAAATTGCAGCAGGAGCTATGGAGACTCAGTTGGGACCTGTACTGTCCAGTACTGTCTGGACTTTGAGGCATGCAGAGTCCAAATGATGAGAAGACAATCAGGTGCTAATAAATTCTGTCAGTCCTCCATGAGAGAAACTGCCTCCTGGCTTTGGACACCAGAAGGTTTAGGAGTACAGTCAATATTTGGATCAGCAAAGAGATGGAATGGGAGTTGTGCCCTCTGTCCTCCACCCTGTAGCTTATGTGGAGTTTTCTTGCCAACACAGGATTTGAGAGCTCAGGGGAAAAGGGCAGGGGTGGGTTTTAGCATGCGCTGTCAGACACTGTCAGGTGCTTCATGTGCTGCTCCTGTGGGAAGTGGAAGCTGGGAACCACCACGTGTCTTACTTCAATAATGATGGTGTGACATCCACAGATACTCCTTACAGTGGTTACCCCTTTAGAAGCTTGCCTATTCAGCACTGTATCCGTTGCGTTCTGTACAAGCCTAACGTTGAATCAAGTTATTTGCTGCTTCTTTGCCTTTATTTCCTCAGGCAGAGTCAGAAATGGCTCTGGATGCAGAGTTCCTGGATGTCTATAAGAACTGCAATGGTGTAGTGATGATGTTTGACATCACCAAGCAGTGGTAAGAGACCTTCAGTGGTATCTCATGATTCTCCCTTATTTAGGCAAAACAAATTACTTCTAGATTTCCAGATTCCCAGTTGGATTTGAGAGCTGATAACCAGCCTAATGAGTTGAAGCAAGCTTGTATCCCTTAAAATAAAAGCTTTGTCTTGTGACATGGATTTTAATAAACCCCTCTCCTGGGCTTGTTCCAAACAAGCAGTGTCCCAGTAGGTTGTGTGCTGCAGTTGCTGATACACTGCTGGCTGAGGCTTGATAATTAGCGCTATCACAGGTGCAAAGTGCATGTTAAAAATCCCTGCTCCCCAGAACACAAGGGAAAGGGGAATGCTACTGAGGAATTCCCAGGAAGACTGGTATTAGTATGGATTATTTAGAGGCCCTGGGCTGCTTTAATGTACAGAAGTAACAAACTGTTCATTTTGCACATCTGCTGAGGAGGGTGAGGCAAATATGGAAACCAGAGTGGGAAGAGGAGGGGGTAAGAGCTCCTGCTTTATATTTAAGCTAATGGTGTACGGGTTTGGTGTTGGTCAGAGAGTCTGGGGGAAGTTGAAAGGAGGGAAAACTTTTCTTCTACTGACCCCACACAGTTTTGCAGGACTGAGGGAAACATTGCTGTAGGAGATGTGAGGTTGCTGGTGGAAGTGGATTATTGAACTTATCAAGTTGTTTTGGGATAAAGAATGATCCAAACATATTGAGCCTTAATGTATTTCTCTGAGGGGACAAAGAATCCACAGACTTGGAAGAATTTTGGAAAAAACATTCTTTGGGGGTTTTTTCCCTACGATTTGTGCATGAAGCTGCTCAAAGAAGGATGTTCCCACTCATCTGCCTTTCTCTCTCTCTCTCTTCTCTGATGAAGGACATTTAACTATATTCTGAGGGAGCTTCCTAAAGTACCGACCCACGTTCCAGTGTGTGTGCTTGGGAATTACCGGGACATGGGGGAGCACCGGGTCATCCTGCCCGGTGACGTGCGGGACCTCATTGACAACCTGAACAGGTGAGCTGTGCCACCTGGCAGGGCAGCAGGGCTTGACTGCTATCTGACATCACCCATAGATAACCGTGTTTCACATCCATGTCACATGCACCCTCTGCCCCAGGGCCTGGCTTTGGGCTCCCAGTGTCTCACAGCAGCATCTGCTGACATGATGGGCTCTGATCCGGGAGCCTGCTCTGGGCAGGTTGTTTGCTGTGTTCCTGAAAAGCAGGGAGGGCCTGGCAGCAAGTGCCTTTCAGAAGTGCTGTTCCCAAGAAGTCATCTTTTTTCTGAATAGTCCTCGTGTGAAAGAATCCTCTCCTTGCGGCACAACCATTCTCTGCTCTAAGTAATTCAGCTACAAGAGAGCCAGCCAGTGCAGCTGTCTCCTTGCTCTGCCTCTGAGCTTCCCCACACAGCATTTACTGGGCACAGCCAAGTCATACACCTCCGTCACCAGCCAGACAAGAATTTCGCTTATGCAGAGGTCTGAAGTGCTCTGTTATGTAGTATAAAATACTATTTGTTGGTCAAGATTCAGTAGATTGTACCTTTTTATGTCATTTCATGTCTTTAAGGTAATTTTTTCATTTTCCTCATCTCTTACTTGCTTATGCCTGTGTCAGTCACACAGAAATGGTGTCCGTTTTAAGACTTTGTCCATGATGTAATCATTTCTTTACAGATTCATCTCTATATGTGATTTTTGTCAGTCTGTTTGGGGTTTTAAACCAGAACTGTCACTGAGAAATGAGAAGCTTGTATAGCTGTAAATCCCCAGTTTAGGAAACCAACATCCCAGTGTCCTGACTGAGTATTTCTTAGCCTAGGAGGCACATGACACTGTGACACACCAACAGCCACTTTCTGCCACCCTTCAGGGGATCAAAGCATGAATTTTGGCTGTCCACAAAATAAGAGTCCCAGGCAGAATGATCCACTGGCCTACATTTGGGGGTGGGGGGATGGCCTGTGGGGCTGCTTGTGGTGTGTAATTCAGCCAGTGCCCCTGTGTGTGCAGTCTGTCCTGGGTACAGTGTTCTTCTCTCTGCTTGAGACAGGCCTCCTGGCTCCTCCTATTTCCGCTATGCTGAGTCTTCCATGAAGAACAGCTTTGGCCTCAAGTACCTGCACAAATTCTTCAACATCCCCTTCTTGCAGCTGCAGGTAAGAGAGGGATATTGCCCTGGTGTGCTGGGTGGGTGGGACAAATTGTATTTGCTCTGTCTCTATTGCAAAAATTTGGTATTTGGGGTTTCTTTTGATGTTAAAGGATCCTGAGTAGATTTTTGTTTTTATTAGGGTTGGTATAGCAATATTGTGTTAGAACATTGGTGCCTGTGACATGCCTGTGGTTGCGAGAGGATTTCTCTGCTGAGTTCCCAATACTGACTTCTGGAGAAAGGCTCCAAGGGAATGAGTAACACTGACATGAAAATGGCATCCAGTGGTGCAGTTACCAAGTCAAAAATGTTGCACAGACACGTTTATTAAACTTTGGATTTCAATTCTGTTCAGTTAAAACTCAGACGAGCTGAGATTTGGTCATGAACTGAACAGTTCAGGAACCTCTGTTTGCTGAAAATATTTGCCCTAACGGTAATAGATCTGCTTGGATCCTGTGCACATGGATATAACCTCATATTTTCTTCATAATTGAGGATTCTTGGGAGGGCTGAAGAGAAAGGCAAAGGCCAGATGGGCAGAGAAGGATGGGATTCTCAGCTGCAGACCTTTAGAAGAGGCACTTTTGGGGTGATCCTACTGGGATCCTTTGGGATCAATAGTTTATGCTTTCTAAGGGCACATATGATGTTGTGTCATTGTCTTCTGTTGGATGGGAAAAAAATAGGCAGTTGATTATCTTTCACCAGTAATTGAAGTGTCCATATGTATTTCTATACAAATAATCCCCACTGGAATGCTAGTTCAGAAGGAGCTGGAATATGTTAGTAGATGTTACCATGTCCTCAGGCTGCAGAGCAGAAAGAACTAGAATAAGAGAACTGGATATATTAAATCCCAGTAAAACAAGTCAAACAATAATTTTTTTTAGGGGGCAGTTGTAGAAACCTGAGCTATAAATCCAACTTGCTGCTCAGAGGAGAAGATTGAAATCTGCCAGCATGGTGCTGGTGAAATGTTTGGGTTTATAACCTCAGCTCCACTGGTAAAGGGGTGTCTGGTGGAAATCACGCAGAACTAATTCCCAGGTTACTTTTGTTAGTTTTGTAGATCTGTCCTTTTTTTCTCTGATAAGAGACAAAGCCATCAGCACAGCCTTCCTGCCAGAGTTGTTTCTGGAAGCTGCTCATGGTGATACTGTTGACAGTCTGTGTATGCCAGGATTTTCCCTGGCCAAAGTAATAAGCAAGAAATTCTGAAGTGTTTGTAGTATTGGGTTTGCTTGGAAGCAGCTTCAGGGTGTGAGTCTTAGGGGACCTTTCATCTAAATGTGCTGTGTACAAGTAAACGCGATCTATTAATCTGAGACTGAAAGCAATTAGGACACTTTGATAAGGTTACCAAAACCAGATAACTTTTTGAACAAATCTTGGTCTTTAGGGTAAAGAAAAAATAAATCTTATATAACCTTTAGTTGTTTGGAGATTACAGTGGTGGTTGCTTAGGAGAGGTAAGGGAATGGGGTGAGCAGCTCACATTTGTTCTCCTGCTCAGTGAGCTCAGGGTGCCAGTGGAGGTAGCCCAGAAGGTGCAACTGCCACGTAATTAGACTCCCACATCCTGTGGCTTTCATGTAATTAAATAATTCAATACTGCAGAAACGAACCTGGGAAGACTTCTCCTTAGAATTTAGTTCCCAAAATGTGCAAGGGGAGTTTTGGATGGGCACATGTAAACCATACGTTTAAATATGTGTGCTCTGTTCTTTGCACCTCAGCACAGAAGGTGGGACCTGAGGAGGTTGTCCTGTGCCTGTCATTCCGGGAGAGCTGCCTGGCTGTGCCTTTAAAACAGCAATGTCCAAACTAATTCCTGCAGTTCTGTGCTCATACGGGGATTGCAGGCAGGTGTTTTAGTGTTCATTCTGATAAAAATCCCAGCACAGGATCCCCGTGGAAATACCTTGTTCCATTTCCCTGCAGTGTGCAGGAGGTCCCCAGCCTTGCCTTCTGTGCCAAGGGAGGTGACTCTGCACATTCGGAGGCTTTTAGTTGCTTCCCCCCAGGCACTGGGGCTTTACTCGATGTCAAACTTCAGCCGAGTTGGGCTGTATTGGATTTTCCAGTGCCCCTTGCATTTGTGCCACAGGTTTATGGGCAGTGCCTTCTGCTGCTCCACAGTAGCTGGCTCGGAGCACTTTGCTGCTCCTGGAGACTCCTTGAGAATCTTGCCTTGGAGTGCACAGGGACCAGGCCTGGGCCTGATTAACATCCAGTGCAGTATGATGCTGAATTTGTAGGAACATCGCAGTTAGATTTAATTCCTAAAGGTTCTGCTTATCCCTTCAGAGATTCTTGCCAGTACCAGGCTCCAGAAGGGAGTCTTTTCCCAAGTACTTTGGAGCAGGGTAAAGGCAGAGGGATGCTGCCAGGTGTAAAATGCACATAGGATTTACTCAGCCCTGAGGGTTTCTGTGTCCCTCAGCACATCCCCTGCAGCTCTCCAGGGGGAGAGTTGTCCAGCTGTATCTGAGGACCCAGGCTGTCCCTTAGGGTTGGTGTCAGTGGCACGTTCCTGTGCTCAGCTTACAGTCATGCATCTTTCACGGAGAAAGCAGGGCTGAAATCCATACCCCCAGCACAGAGCACGTTCCCTCTGGCAGCCTGGGCTCTTCAATTATTTATCAGTTCCTTTCCAGGGGCAGGGTTGGCAAACCTGAGGATGCAGTTTAGCTGTAGGTATTGCTGGTGGCCCACAAATGGGATCAGGTCACCCAGGCCTCCGGATGCTGCACTGGAAGGAGACAGGATTCTGCAGACAGCTGAAATTGCCTTTTCCCAGGAAGCCCTTGAATGTGGCTTTCAGCCAAAGCATTGGTCTGTAGCGTATGATTTATTCCCTTCTTTTGTGTTACTGCTAAAATAAGCTGTTTCTTTAATATTTTAATACCAGCATGGTAAAATAGGATTCATTTTTTGACGTATTTGGAAGTCTGCTAATAGTGATGAATTTTTACAAAATTAGTTGAAACTTGCTCTTAATTAAATCTATATTCTTGATTTACTGTGATCTGTGAAAATAAAACTCTGATGTGTGTCTCAATGCCAAAGTGTGAGGCAAGGCAAACCACTTGTTTAATAAAAGTCATTATCAAAGAGCCTAAGGTAAGCCCTGGAGAGCAGTAGCCCTTCTGTCTCTGTTTGCTCAGCTAATTTGCTCAGCATTTATTTCACCCATTTTAGGAAACTGGGGACAAAGAAGCAGCAGACTTGCCCTTTTTTGTCTCATTTTTGCTCATACTGCCTGAATAACGTAGGAGGATGACATCTACTACTTCTGAAATCTTGATTTTCTTGAATCTTGAGTTGTAAAATCTAGAATTTGAATTCTAAAATCTTTATTAGTACTTCTGATTAGTGTAGCACATTTAAATATGTATAGCATATTTTTCTGAATCTTTCTTGTCTGTAAACCATGATAAAGGGAATTGACATTAAGTAATGATTTCATAATTCTTTGCATACATGTTAATTGAAGTCAAGTTTCCATCTGAAGAGGGCTTTTGAATTTGATGAATAAAAATAACCTAGCAAAGAAAACAGGAATTGCTCCAAGCTCTTAACACAATGGCAAAGGTAAACATGAAGCAGTAAATTAGATTAAATGATCACAGAAGCTCTTAAATTTCAAGAAAGGCTGTGCCTTCCAGTAAATTTCAGTGTGTTTAAGGGTTATCACCTGTGATGAATCACCTGGTCTTATAATACAAAATAAAAATTACTTGAACCTTGTCTGCTGATATCAGTCATGATAGAATTTGATATAAATTGGCCCGCTCCATGGAGGGCTCGGGCTGTGCCCTGACTGTGCCCTGGGTCACAGCAGCGTGGTGTGGTTTGAATGAGCCAGATGAGTTGTTTGCTCTTAAAATCTGTACAGTGTCTTGATGGCTTCAAAGTTGTCATGTCTGTGAAACCATAATGCCAGCAGCATGTGCACATAGGGACTGAACACCATTGCTTCATGCAAATGTTTGTCTTCACAGAGGGATTTTATTCCGGGAATTATGTAGTAGATTTCCTTTTGCCCTTTTAGTCTGGTGGGATCTTCCTGCAGTGAGCTTATGTGTTGTCAAACAGGGAATTAAAAATTCACTATGGTTATTGATGCCAACCTTCAAAAATATTTGTCAGAGTGGAAACCTTAAATGTTCTTGGAGGATAAGGCAGTTATAAAAGCAAAAGCCTTGGCAATGCGGAGGAAGTGTGTGGTTTCTCTTCCATCTCCTCCTGCCTTGGCTACACCCCTTGGCACCACGGACCTGCTGTGACGGGGACAGTGCAGTGCCCTGAGTCACCGGCTGAGCTCAGCAGGAGCTGTCCCTGCTCCTGGGCCACACAGTGCCTAGGCGGTGGGAGAGGGAGGACTGATACTTTCAGACACTGAACGTTGTGGCTTTTGACGCCAGAATTCGGAGTGTGAGCTGGTCAGCATGCCCCATGCTCAGAGCCCCCCCAGGAGGCAAGCAGGGTGCCAGTGCCCAGCTGTGTGCCAGCCAGCTGTGCCTGAGCAGAGGGGACGGGGCTCTGGGGCAGGATTTGTATCACATACAGCTCTAGTGTTGTCCAGGGGATCCGGAATGATGTTTCTGAAGGAATGGATGCTGTGTCAGCCCTGTGCTCAGGGCTGTGGAAGAGCCCTTGGAGCTGGCTCAGCCTAATGCCTGTGGTTATTGATCTCTCCTCACTGCCATCCGGGCTGTCAGGAGGAGGGAGTCTGTTAAGCCAGCACTTCCCCTCAGCTGAGATTTTTGCTTGGGTTCTGTTGGAAATGTGGGAAGTGAAGGACTGAATGGGGCTGCCCTGGGTTACATTAGTGAAGCCGACTCACTTTACTTTCCATTTGAAATGGACTGGGATGTCTGTCCCCCATCTGTGGAGCAGCAACAGGAGGCAGAGGGGCAGGGACTTCAGAAGTGTCTCTTGGTTGACAGTTGTGCTCACTCATCTACCATGACAGCAAAAAGAAAATTACTGGGAGGTTTTGCATCAGCTGAGTCCTGCTCACAGAGGGGCTGTTTTAGCACAGGGAAAATTAAAGACCCAAGTGAATGGGTTGCACAACTGATCTCCACAGGAGCTGAATCTTTTATCCAAATGTAACTAGTGATGCAGTGTCTGAAATCACACATTATTGATTTATGGCTGAGAACAGCTCACAGAACAAGGCACTTCTTATACATAAACTTTCTGGATTATCTACTTTTGCTTCTGCTTCCTCTGTGTTCTGTACTTCAGTTGACACTGTAAGCAGGGCCAGTGCTCCTGTTCAACACGTTGCTGTGGTAGAGTGGTGACACAGGATCTCACTGCTCAGAGATATGTTACAATGAGCCTTCCCTGCTCAGACCTGGCTTGTTTTCCTTTCCTCAGAGGGAGACGTTACTGCGGCAGCTGGAAACAAATCAGCTGGATATTGATGCAACTCTGGAGGAGCTGTCAGTGCAGCAAGAGACTGAAGACCAAAACTACGAACTGTATGTCACTGAGCTGTCTTTTCTAACTGTTTGGGTGTCACGTGAATGTTGGGCAGCCCCAGCTGTGACATGTGGCCAGGTTGAAGGGTCTAGTGTGTGACATTTAGGGATTCTTTGGATAAAATGTCACTTTTAAGTGGCATCACCTGAAATAAAGCATGCACTTGGGGATCCCAAGTGAAAGGCTCTGGTTCTTACAGGCATGTGGTCAGGGGAGGGCAGGGGAGGTGAGGCTGAGCAGCACACCTGGAGCCAGCACATGCTGAAGGGATTGTAGATGAATTGCTGAAAGGGGATATTTTCCAGCTCTCAGTGGCTCAGTACACAAACTGGTTCCTATCCTTCTGGCTGTTGTATTCCTGTGTATGGTGTGTTTTGTGATAGGCAGAACGTAATAGCAACAACACTGCTGTCTTTTGTTCCATTGAGCGCTTCTAAACTCCTGGGTGCATTTCTAGTTTGAAAAAGTGGCTGGTTCCTCTCCCCTGTGTTTGTTCTGTGCCCTGACTGTGTGCTTGCTGCTTGGAACAGTGTTTGCCAAATTTAGCCCCACAAAGCCAGTACATCTGCACCGTGAACAGGAATCCATATTCCATGAATTCCCATCACAAGGCCTTTATTGCAATGTGCAAGCCAGAAAAGTCAGCCTCAGAATGTATTGAAAAAGGATTATTTACAGGAGCTTTATTTGGGAGTTGGAGTCGATGATTATGAAATATTCATGCACAGCCATTTTGACAAGCATTTTTCAGCCCAAGTTTCGAATTCTATAACCTTGTTCAGTGTGTTTTCCTTTGAGAGCATTGAAAGACCCCAATGGGCACAAAACAGTGCTGTTTCCAGAGTGTTCACCTCATTCCTCAGGGACCAGTTAGTCTCCTCATGCCTTCAGCATTTCTCTTGATGTCCCTGCTCCAAGGACCTGGGCTGTGTGGGCTGTGCTGTCAGATGGTTTTCCATACTTTTGTTTGTACTGCTTCAGTAGTGGGAAGATACTTAAAAGAATTAAGAGTTGGCAGAGCTATTTCAAACTCACAGCACAAGATCTTCCTACTTCGTCACCTCTCACCCTTCCATCAGTTTTAGAATTTGCTGGACCTCCGCGTGTGTCACTTCAGCTCACCAATCCAGGAGAAAACCAGGTTTGACAGGGCTTGGAGCAACATGGTGTAGTGGAAGGTGTCCCTGCCCGTGGCAGGGTTTGCAATGAGATAAACTTTAAGGTACCTTCCAGCCCAAACCAGTCTGGGATTCTGTAACTCTATGAAAACTATCTTATGCCATATCTACCTCTGGGTTAATCTGCACTGGGCTGGCTCTGAGAAGCATCTGTCAAACACCAGATCTTAAAGGCAACAGCAGCAGCAGCAGTATGGTACTGGCAAAGTGGTGGCCAGACCTCCTGATTCCAGCAGTGGGTATTAGACTGGATCATCCCATCCAGTGTGACCACACTGCCTAGCTGCTGGGGAGCTGATGGCACTGTCAGGCTGCAGGATTAGCTTAACATGGCCTCAGAAATACCACAGCCATGGTGCCTGACAAAAGAGGAGTTGCTAAAATATTAAAAGCAGTGAGGGTTTGGGAAGATCCTTACATCCATGCTTGTCAGATGCCCATAATTTTGGGATTATAATGTTTAATATGCTACTTCAGTGGATGTCTGAGTGAGCACCTGCTGCCACTCACCCTGTTGCACGCAGCATGTGCGTTGATGTGGTTTGGCTTGGTGACCCTTGGCAGATCATAGAATCATTAGGGTTGGAAAAGCCCTCTAAGATCATGAAGTCCAACTGTGTTAACCCAGCACTGCCAAGACCACTACTAAACCATGTCCCCAAATTCCACATCCATGTGTTTTTTGAACATTTCCATGGACAGTGATTCCACCACTGCCCTGGGCAGCCTGTTCCAATGCCTAGTCACCCTTTTTGTGAAGAAATTTTCCCAAACGTCTAACCTAAACCTCCCCCGGTGCAATTTGAGGCCTCTTTTGCATGTTCCTTTTTAGTGCTTGTTACTTGGTAGAGGAAACTGGCCCCCACCTGGCTACAGCATCCTGTCACAAGGCCCTTGTGTTTGTTGCCTCAGTTTGGACAGCACTGGGAGTTCTGCTGTGGGTCACCCAAATTGCACAGCAAGGGGAGGTGACCGTAGGCATTTGGGGCCGCAGGCCATGGTGTGGATGCTGCAGCACTTCCTCAGAGGCCATTCCTGCTCTCCTGCCATAAAATCAGGCCATGGAGCAAGGCGAGGTGACAGCGCTAGGACATCTCGGTTATTCCATTCACCCTGTGCACGTCTGGTAGCTGCTCTGTCACAATGACTGATTCTAAATTTGGCTCTGTGAGAACAGAAAGAGAACAAGAGCCCTTCCTCCTGCTGCAGCAGGGGACCTGAGGACAAAATCATCACTTCTCCAAAATGTGGATCCCAGAGACAACACGAGGTGGCACACGACGCTGCCTCATCCACCTTACGTAAGCCATCCCGGGCAGCCACTGCCCCGTGGGAGACACAGTCAGATGCTTCCAGCTCCTTCCCTGTGCTTAGGCTCCTCTCTGCCTGCCACACCTCTGGCTCTGGTACTTTCTCTGTGCTTTCTCAGATTTTACATTTTCAATGCTGCTAAAAACACATTTCAGCCTTTTTTGAGTTCTTAAATTCTTATTAAAGAAAGAGCAATTACTTATCTTATGCTGTTCAGAATTTGTACTTAATTTGCTCAATTTCTGCATTTTTAATTGTACCCAGCTTATCTTCTGTCACAAGGAGAACTTGTTTATGCTCAGTGTGCCTGTCCCCTCACAGAATGGTGCCAGGGCCGGACAGCCCTTTTGGTGAAGAAATTTTCCCTGATATCCAAACTAAACCTTCCCCTGGCACAACTTGAGGCTGTCTCCTCTCAGCCTGTGGATGCCAGGCTGCAGAAGGGCATTTGGGCTGCCCTGCTGAGGACTCTGCTTTGGGGATACATGCTCCCTGCAGCGACAGCTTTAGTCACTGCAGAGTCATTGATTGAGGGGTTGGGGTTTTATTTGCCTGGTTGTTTTATCCACGTTGAGCACAGCTCATAATTTTGGGAAGACTGTGGTGCTGAGTAACACCAGCACTGTGGCAGGAGGAGCTGCTGCTGGACCTGTTCTCTGGTATCCTTGGCTGGTCCAGAACAACACCAGCTACCAGTGGGGAAAGTAAACCCACTCTTGCTTTCTCTTCCCCATGCCCCACCTTTATCCTCTGCTCTTGCTGTGAATCCCTGTGGCCATCAGACAGGTCAGGAGCCAGCCTGAACTGGAATGGCACTCTAACTAGGTCATACTTTTGGGGGGTGCTGCATTAAGAATTAAGGGCATCTAAACATGTCGTCATCGGTCTTGCTAGAGAAGTGGGGGACATGGTGCATGTCCTGTATGTTATGAAGCAGAGGGTTACCCTGCTCCATCCATTTTGTCAGGTGGAAAGCAGGACAACAGCATGATTAAACCCTGCTTGGCCATTGATTCCATATTCAGTGGCCTGGGCTGATCGGGGGGATCAGGTGCAGTACCTTTAATGAGCTCAAAACAAGCATGTGGAAATCTAACCATCACTAACCCCAGTTAAATTGATGTCATACAGCCAATTAATCTTCATTTTCACAATTAATAAAATAACCCAAAGCTTTTCTTGCCACATGAAATACATTTGAAAAATTGATCACAGCACATTAGAACCAGGAGCCAAAAAGCTGCTCCCATCTCGAATAGGAAATGAACACAAGCATTGTGTTCATTTTAGGAAGTTGTGAGGCTAACAAGTCTTTTTGTGTTTGCCCTGGGAGCAGAGCAATAGTAACCTCAGGCTCTGATGAATTTTTGTTCCCACAGAGCGTGTTCATCTTTAAAATTGAATAGAAGTCTCTGCTTGCGAGCAGGTCCAACCTCCAGTGAATTATTCAGGGGTTTGAGGATGTTTTGGACTTGTCTAAAATGGAGGGACTGAAAGGCAAACAAGGAGCCCATGGGGGTGAGGACAGATGACCCACCTGGACGTGTGTGGCACGTTTGCTGTCTCTGTATCCCAACAGAACAAGAGTACTCAGGCATGAGTTTACCTTGTGCTTTACTGGGACCTGGTCTACTACATCCAGTGTGGGCACGAAGCTGCTTGTTCTACAGTAGGGTTTTGAGTGAGTCCCTTTGCAAAGGACTGATGGATAGAACAAGGAAGTGGACAGATTGTATAAAATCTGAGAAAAAATACACACATGACAGGTTTGGCCCAGTGTGTTCCCAAAACAGCCACAACTTGTGCCTCTGAGGAGTGTGTATAAAGCCAGAGAAAGCATTCATGCATTATGTAGTATTTTCAAAGTGTGGAGGATGCTCAGACACCTCCACCCTGGAAATTACTGCGAGCTTGCTGGCAGGGTTTCATGTGTGCTGGTTTTCCACCCACCTCCCTCACAGAAGAAGATCTGAATATAAAAGCTCAGCAGAGCTGGTTTATGCAGCCCATGTAGAACGAGTGTCAGACCACCCTGATTTCCCCGGTGTCACAGCACAAGGCTTGGGCCACGTGTCTGGTTGGAGATGAGGGAGGTGACATGAAGCACACGTGCCACAGCTTTCTTTCCTTGGCGTTGTGCTAGGGCAAGAGCCTGTGTTGTGATGTCCCCAAAATAACCACTGGTATCTTCCTATTGAAAGAACTTGCTGTCTCCTGTTATGTCCTTCACACGCCGTAGGTGAGCAAGGTGCAGGAGCACAGGTGCAGACCAAGCCTGCATGTGTGTTACTCCAACCTGGCTGAGCTAGAGGGAAGGATGACATTCTTTATACTTCAGTTATGTAGTGGGTTTTTTCCCTCCAGCTCTTAAAATTCATGTGTTTCTGCAGGAGAAACAGGTGGTAGTCTCAGCCTTCCCTCCCTCTGGAGCTGGCTACTTTCCCAGAACAAAGCAGGTTGTTTCCAAAATCAGCAGCTTTAGTAGAACCAAGTACAGTAAATCTTCAAATACCCTGGTATTGTTAAGAGTGTCCTATGCTTTGTTGAGTCCAGCTTTAAGTACTCTGAGCTTTGTATTCTGTATCCTAAAGTGACTATATATTCTTTGTATCTCCTTGTTCCTAAGTCTTCAGAGTACAATCATCTTATCCTACGAGTCACCCAGTTGCCTTGATGGTGGGACCCAGCGACCTGAGACTCAGAGGTTGTTCATTCTGGCTTCATGTGGCGTTGGTGATTTAGGTGCTCACACAGACAGCCAGGGAGCCCAGCTCAGCCAGGAGAGCGAGTGGTGCTGGCAGCAGTACCTTGGCTGTGGGTGCAGCAGTGACCAGGCTTGCAGGCTTCCATCCAGGATTGCTGTTGCTATAAACAGGAACGGGGGTGCATGTAGAGCAGCTGGGATTAATCTCTCCTCACAGTTGGAAGGCAGGAGTCTTTAACCCTGAGTAGGGCTTGGGAGGAGGAGGAGTGAGTACCACAAAGCAGAGCTATTCAGCCATCCTGCCTTTGGCTCACCAGGAGCCCTGGATCAAAGCTGGGAGGGGAGGGATGGCACAGCTCAGCACTGAGCGCATGTGGCGTGGAGCTGAAGAGCTGCACATCCCATGCAGGCAAAGCTCTTGGATGGCTTTTCAGGCCGTGGCAAGTCACGTGGTTTGTGGATATAGAGTCTTTGCTTTGTTGGATGAGGGCTGAATTGCAGGGACCCCTGGTTTGCCTTTCCCTCCCCGCAGATGCCGTGTGTACCCTGCCCACAGGGATGCTGAACCACGTCTGGTCCCCTCTCCTCAGGAAAGGAGCGATGTGCGATGGCTCAGCCCTGCAGCGCAGTGACACAGATGTATTGAGTACACACTATTACGTTCTTGCAGCATGTGTGATGTATTGTGCACCTTCCAAACAAACCTGATGCAGTCTCCACAGAGCTCAGTGCAGGAGTTAAACTCCTTTATGTTTTCTCTTTGGTGCATGACAAATCCATGCATCATTTTCAGTGGAACGTGTTGTCGCACAGCTCACCACAGCTACTCATCCACAGAGAGGGAGGCTGGGGAATGGATCCTGTGTCACATGCTCTGAGCTTAGCTCTTCCAAGACCTCATTTTGGTCTAGCCAGTGTACTGGGTGGAATACACATATAAGCCTTGTCCTTGATCCTAGTGGAAGCATCAGTGAGGCCACCACAGCATTGCACTGATTCAGATGCCTTGGCAGTCTGCAGCTTCCTCACAAGGGGCAGTTGAGGGGCAGCTCCAGTCTCTGCTGTCTGTGACCAGTGACAGGATCCAAGGGAACAGCTGGAGCTCTGTCAGGAGAGGTTTAGGTTGGATATTAGGAAAAGGTTCTTCCCCCAGAGGGTGGTGGAGCACTGAACAGGCTCCCCAGGCCAGTGGTCATGGCCCCAAGGCTGCCAGAGATCAAGGGGCATTTGGACAACACTCAGGCAACATGGTGGGATTGTTGGGGTCTCCTGTGCAGAGCCAGGAATTGAACTCGATGATCCTTGTGGGTCCCTTTCAGCTCAAGATATTCCATGGTTCTGTGATTCTCTGACAGTGATCTCAGGGGATAGGCAGTGGACAGAGTGTGAGAGCCAGGCTCCTGCACCGCTGCAATTGCAGTCTTTAGTCCAGTCTTCTGAAATGAGTGAGGTGAGTCTTTCCCAACCATTCTCATCTGGTGAACTGGGAGCAAGAACACTTGTTTCCTCGACCTTGAGCAGATGAAGATTTCCTTTGTACTGCCTAATTTCTTCCTATTTCTGTTACTTGGGATCATCCAGTTCTATCTCTGTCTTGTCTCTATTCTCCTCTCTGCTGATGTTGCCTCCCAAGTTGCACCTCATGAGCATTTCTCTGGTCTCTGTGCTGCTCCACTGAAATGCTGAAATATATCTTAAAGCCAGTCCTTGAGGAACTCTGCCAAGGATTTCTCTTGTCAGTAATTCTGCTTTTTAGTGCTGCCCTTGATCTCCACTTTAGCCAGTTCTTTAGTTAGGAAGGACTGTTGGTTTTCCAATTCAAGTAACAGCTTCGTTGGGATGTTGTTCCCCAGGGCTCCCGATACTGCTGGTCACAAAGTATATTAGTTTCTTCCTTAAAAGTATATCAAGTTACTCCTTAAAATAGGAAATTATATCTCAAGGAGGTTTAGAGTCTCTTAGCCCCTGCTGTTTGCATTCTGCTCAGCAGTCAGTCCAGGGTAGGTTTGGGCTGGCTCAGGTCCCTGAAGGACGAGGTCATGCTCTGTATGGGAGAGGAGCTTTACTTTGACATTCTCATTGCCTGAAGCACAATCGAGTCCGTCTTGCAGAACCAGCTGAACCCAGAGCCTCTGTGTTCGAATTCATTAGGCTTAATGAAATGAGAGGCGAGACCGTGATGTGCTGGATTTTATACAGGATGCTTCACTTTGGGTGTCCTCTCTGTATCTCTCAGCTGTGCAGCATGTAGCAGATCTGATTTTGAGACCATTTCATGGCAAGAGCCTGTCTCTCTGTCCGTGTTTCTCTGCTCACAGCTTGTGAACAGGCTGCTGACCCTGCAGGATGCAGAGGGAGGCTTGGGTTAGGCTTGGGCTCCTTTTGGAAAAAGAGCTTTTCATTCTCTAGCAGTACAGGCTTTAATGCTCTTCCAGGCAGGAACACAGCCAGGACCACAGCCTGCTGCAGAACTCCTGCTGCTTGGCTCCACTGCCTCCCACACGGAGGGGGAGTGTGTGCAGGGGGAGAGCCTGCCTGTGCATCTGAACACTGAAAGAAGGGTGATGGCACTCAGTCCTCGCTGAGCCCTCAGGACAGCTCTTTTCTTTTGATGTTCAAGGATTCTCCTCTCAGATCCATTCTTGACTGATAAAGAGGTTATTATAGCAGTTGAGTTTTCTTGAACACTGATCCCTTCTGCAGAATCTAAAAATGTGCCATTCCTACAGGACATAGTCCCTTAGAGACATATGTCCAACAACTGACTTAAGGTTGCATTCGAAACCCTGGCATGTTATTATAGTCTGTCTATCCAGGGAGTTCCCAGTAGTGTTGAAAATATAAGTTTCATCTTGCAGTGCAGAGCAAGTTGGGATTCTCCACACCTCAATGCAGGTTGGGTGAGTTTAACTCATGTGGTCTGGGGAGTCACAGCATCACTGGAAGCAGATCCATACCCTCCCAGCCCAGCTGGAAGCAGACCCCTACCCTCCCAGCTCAGCCCATAGACAAATAAAAAGGGCTTATAAAAAGAGGGAGAGGGACTTTTTATATGGGCAAGTAGTGGCAGGACAAGGGATAATGGTTTTAAACTGCCAGAGGGCAGGGCTAGATGGGATATTGGGAAAGAATTCTTTCCTGTGAGGGTGGTGAGGCCCTGGCACAGGTTGCCCAGAGAAGCTGTGGCTGCCCCATCCCTGGAAGTGTCCAAGGCCAGGTTGGACAGGAGCAAGGCCTGGAGCAACCTGGGCTAGTGGAAGGTGTTCCGGCCCATGGCAGGGAGGTGGAACAAGATAAGCTTTTAAGGTACCTCCCAACACAAACCAGTCTGTGATTATATGATTCTTGATTCCTTACATTTGTAATTTGTCTTCCCTACAGGTTTCTTGAAATGATGGAAGCCCGAAGTCAAGGACACACGTCACCACTAACAACGAACGGCCAGAGCCCTTCCTCTGGCTCCCAGTCGCCCATTGTACCTCCGAGCTCCACGTCGACAGGCAGCTCTAGTCCTGGCACCCCACAGCCGGCACTTGCCACAAGCTCCACCATCTCTCCTGACCCCCCACCATCCTTTTCACCGGTGCCTGCGCCCGAGGCCCCACAGCCCCACGTGCCTGCACCGGCACCCCCGGCCGCAGCCCCCCCGCCCAAGCGTGGCATTATTGCGCGGCTGTTTGGGACGTCCCCTGCCTCAGAGCCCTCTCCTCCCCAGCCAGGTAGGTGCTGGTGCAGGTCCAGGCAGGATGTCACCTGTGGGCCTTTCGCTGTCTCTGGGCTGGGACAGAGGATGTTTCACACATCTTGTTAGAGTTGGTGCTAATAACGCCAAGGCCATGGGTTCATCCCCATATGGATTCACTTAAGAGTTGGACTTGATGATCCTTGTGTGTCCCTTCCAACTCAGAACATTCTGTGATTCTGTTTTATTTTCATTATTTCCCTGTGAGAGGTTGAACAGACAAGTGTGTGAAGGCCCAGTGTGTGTGCAGCGAGGCTGTCACTCTCTGTTTTTCTCCTGATCAGTATTTTGGTTTGTCTCTGTGCTGGGCTTGGATGGGGACTGTGCCCAGCCAGCTGGGTGGTGGCTGTGGCATGCTTCAGGAGGAAGGTCCTCAACACACAGGAGACACTAATAAAATAAATAAAATAACTGTCAGGTTGTTACCAGGAGCACAAACACCTCTTGAATAGCAAGAAAAATGGTTAGAGAAGCCATTTGAAGTGCTGTCCTTGCACAAGTGTGTCAGCTCGGAGGGTCCTGTGTGTAGCAGAGAGCAGTGGAGTGCTGGGTTTAAAGGTTATTCAGCCAGAAATGATCACGTAGGTCCAGGCTCCGCAGCGGATCCCCCTCCGGGGAAATAACGCTCCTTCAGAGCTGCTCCGGGAGGAGGGAGTTGGGCTTAGCTCCTGCCTCAGCACTGGTGCAGCGTGGAGCAGCTTAGCCCTCAGTCCCAACTCTGCTGGACAGAGTGATGAGGCAGAGGCATCGAGGGTTTGTTGCATGTCATTTTACTGATCTGGACCTTAATTTGCCTGTCACATTCACTTTGTTTGCAAAGCTGACTGGAGCTGCAGAGCTGGCACTGCCTAAAAATCCTGACATGGTTTGAGTCACCATTTGGAAATACCTTCCCTCTCACACTGTCAATCCCTCGAGCTCACAGTGCTGCCAAGGCACTCACAGAGAGAAAGGAGGAGGTGCTGGGAACACCGGTTGCAATTTCAGATGTTGAAATGGTTCTGGTTTAGATCTGCACACAGTGTTCTGCATCATGAACCTCTTCCCAGATATGACTCTTGTTTATGACTCTTCCTACCCAGAAAAAAAAAAAAAACAAAAACAAAGACCAAAGAGGAGCAGATGTTAGAAATTCCTTGTCAATAAAAAAACCTTTGTTGTATTGATCTGTAGGAAGATCTGTAGGAAAAAAGAGACAAGTGGTCTACTACCAGTGTTACAGCATTTGGATTTGGGGTTTTTCGTTTTCTTCTCTTCCTTTAACTCTCACTTAGCTTGAGAACTGTTTTGGGCTTGTGACCTGCAGCCCTGGTATCTCAGGATGCTTAGGGAGGGTTACAAAAGGCAGCCAGGAAGAGCTGATGTGTCGGTGTTCTGAGGTTTCTGTAGTGTACCAAGAGTCTGCACTTCCACTGGAATGTACCCAGGGACTAGTTTACTGGAAAGCAGCCAAAAAATCACTGTCACCAATTAATCCTTGGATTTTTCTGGGAGCTGCTATTTAAGCTTTTCCTTGAAGTCTTGGAGAACTAATTCTTTTGGCTGGGGTTTAGCTTTCACCAACGGTATTCTATGGCATTAGTGATAGTGTTTGTATGCAAAAGTGATCTGAAAGCTGTGCTAGGAGAGCAAAAAGCAGGAAAAAAATAAGACACAAATCTTGTTCATCCAAAAGAAAGGAGCCTAGATGTAAATTGCAGTGTGGGCAGAGGAAAAAGGTTGAATACTGCAGATTCCAAAATGGTTAATCACTTCAGGCTTCTCAGTTATGCTAATTTCATGAGCTTTCATCCTGATACCTTAAAGATGGGCAAAGGTGTCTCTACAAATAAACTGTATTAAAGTAAGCCTCTTCTTGAGGTAGCTCTTGAGCGTTTGGTTACACAGGATATCTAAAAGCACAGGGTGAACAATTCTGCCTTGGACAGTTACAGCTGAAAAAAGCAAGAGGATAGGAGAGAGTGAACCAAACAGTCTGGAAAAGGTAAGAGAATAGTGAGGGGACATCCCACAGGAGCAGTGCACATAGCACAGGTATAAAACCTGTGGTACAGGCAATTGCAGCCCTCCCTGGAGAGCAGAGCCAGCCTGTGCCAGAGGTTTTCAGTTCTAAACCGCAGCAGCCATGTGTGATCTGTAAGTGCCTTCATGCCAGACTCTGGGCTGATTTATATCCTGTTTATAACCTCCCTCTGCCTCATGGTTGCTGCCACCCTGGGCAGCACAGATCTGGAAAAAGCCAATTTCTGTCTTGCTTGTGTTGACCCCCGTGTTTTACAACTCCTGTCACTAATGCAGATCCTACTGCTGCCACTCCTCCCCCTGACCCTGCAGCCCCTGCCAAGGTACAGAGCGTGGAGGACTTTGTTCCTGAGGACAGCCTGGACCACAGTTTTCTGGAAGACTCGGCACCGCAGAAGGACAAAGGGAAAGCACAGCCCAAACACCGTGTGGATAGTGAAAGGTAAGGAAGGGAGGGTGGGACAGGGACACACCTGGATATGCAGCCTGGCTAACCTGCTGCAACCATTCAGACAGTGATTCCAGAGCTGTCCCTGAGCTTTTCTGGGTACGTTATGGTCAATCCTAGCATTCACTGTCTCCCATTTAGTGACAAACACTGCTGCCTGGAAAGGAGGAACAGCAGGAAAAGCAGGTTATCACCTTCCTGGTGCTGCTGTCTTGCTTTGTGCACAGGTTAAACCACTGGATCCTTTGGATCAGAAAGGGATTTTCCTTCTGGCCAAACACACTGAATTATTTGCAGTATTCTCCTTCTGGAACACAGTGCACTTTGCAGGGATATTATGTTTTCCTTAATGAATATTTCCCTTCTGCAGAGGCCCAAAGCATGGCCAAGCTCCTTTGTGACCTGGTACTGCCATTCCTGAGACACTATAAAGGGATCTGGGGTTTGCTGAAAGGCACTTGGGGGCAATCCATAGCTCTGTGGAATTTTGGAAGGAAGGATGGAGAGGGTCATGCTCCTTTGGGAGTGTCACTGCATGGTTGCCTGCAGATTCCAAAAACCTCTTAAGGGGTGCCTTTCTTTTTCTTTGTCTATGTCTAATGTTTCTTTCCAACATTTTCTGTCTGAATTGGCAAGAGATTTGATGGGTTGAGAAGGAATGGTTTGGATGATCACATCCAGATTAGTAGTGATCTATGTCTCAAAGCCCAGGTAAAGATGAGTAACGAGTGGTGTCCCTCAGGGGTCTGTACTGGGACCAGTGCTGCTTAATGTCTTCATCCATGACACAGACAGTGGGATCGACTGCACCCTCAGCAAATTTATCAACAGCACCAAGCTGAGGGTGCAGGTGACACTCCTGAGGGACGGGATATCATCCAGAGGGACCTGGACAAACATGAGAGGTGGGCCATGGGAACCTCATGAGGTTCACCAAGGCCAAGCTAAAGGTGTAGAACCTGCGTCAGGGCAACCCCTGGTATCAGTCCAGGCTGGGGATGAACAGATGGAGCAGCCCTGGAGAGAAGGACTTGGGGGTGCTGGTGGGGGAGAGGCTGAACATGACCCAGTCCAGAAACCCCCTGTGCCCTAGGCTGATCCCACAGCGTGGACAGTGGGGAGGGGAGGATTCTGCCCCTCTTCCCCCTCAGGTGAGACACCCCTGTAGAGCTGCCTCCAGCTCCGGGGACCCCAACATCAGAAGGACGTGGAGCTGTTGGAACGAATCCAGACGAGGCCAAGGAGATGCTCCAAGGGCTGGAGTCCCTCTGCTCTGGAGCCAAGCTGGGAGAGCTGGGCATGTTCAGCCTGGAGAAGAGAAGGCTTTGGGGAGACCTTATTGCAGCCTTTCAGGATTCAAGGAAAGGTGAGGACAGAGTTTTTATCAGTGCCTGTTGCAATAGGACAAGAGATGATCGTTTTAAACTAAAGAAGGGGAGATTCAGACTAGGTATAAGGAAGAAGTTTTTTACCGTGAGGGTGGTGAGGCAGTGGCATAAGTTGCCTAGAAAAGTGGTGGATGCCTCATCCCTGGAAACATTTCCAGTCAGGCTGGACGGGCCTCTGAGCAACCTGCTGCAGTTGAAGATGCTCAGTGCGGAGCGGTTGAAATAAACTGAGCTTTAAGGTCCCTTCCAACCCAAACTGGTCTGTGACTCTGTAACTGTCTATCTCCTCCAAATGGCAGAGCTGTGCTTATGCCATAAGGTGGATTTTCTTTTTTTTTTTTCCTTTTTTTCTTTTCCTGGCTTTGATGGTTTTTAACCAAAAAGTAAGGGAAAGGGCATTGTGTATACTGAGCTGCTCAGACAAGAGAATGTGTAGTGAGCTGTCTGAAAGCAGACTGTCTCTTAAGAGGTGACCTAAGCATACTCACAGGCTCTGCATCCCTTTGCTTAGTATGTTCCTTGCCTGCTGCCTCTTGTCATCAACACTGGATTAACCAAGAGAGTAATTAAACACTGACACTGCTAATCTGTGAATGTGGTAGATTCTGCATCTTTTGACATCTTTGTCATGATTCAGTGTTCTCTAGTTCAACCACAGCAACTTTAAATCAGTGCTGTGTGTGAGGCTCGATTTCTATCTAATGCAGGTCAGCCTGAATCATCATCCCTTGTGATGGCAGAACACGTGGATGTTTTATTAAAGAAAAAAAAAAAAAGGCAAGGAAGAAAATATTGGTTGGTGGCAGCATGCTGGTCTACAAAGTGTCTTGCTTATGGCTGTGGCTGAGCTGGGATATTTTTCTGTGTTTAACAAGAAATTGTTGTGAGAGCCGAGCCTGACCATGCTGGGTTTGGCCAAGGGACTGGCCAAGGGAAGTGCCCTCAGAGCTCTGGAGCTGCAGTTCTGCTGTGGGCAGGAGGCTGGATCTTTCACAGGGGCTTCTCTGCTCCAGAGCGTCGGTCAGTAGAGGCAAAAAGGTACAGGCAAACTGTATAAAAAGGCAAACGTGTTGAACAGGGGTGCAAGAACCCTGCTCCTTGGTTTAGAGTTGACATGTTTTTGGATGCTCTGATGTCCTTTTGCACTCTGTCCCCAGTCTTGGTAGCCTTCCAGTGTCAGTGAGCTGGTGGGGGCAGAAAAGGAGACCCCTTTGGGCTTTCACAGAGCCCACACTTGTTCACAGCTTCATCCTTTGCTGACAGTGGTACCCAGTGCAGTCAGAACAGCTCTGTTTCCCTGGGAGAAGGCCTTGCAGCACATCCCTGCAAATTGACATTCCTCTGCAGCCTGGCATCCCTGGCTTGCTCTGGTTTCTTCTGTAGATCACATAGTTTTCTCTATGGTCTGGCAATTTGATGTTCTATTTCTTGCCAAAAGGGGCCTACCACAATAAGCCAGATGTGCTGAAATTCAGACATGCAGATGTGGCTCTGACCTTCATCTGCAATAACCATTTTCTTTCAGGATGCCAGTTACAGCCCCATGGTACCCGGTAACAACATACAGGTTCTGTAAGCGCTGTCCTCAATAATCAGCTTCTGCTGCAGTGAGGAGGTGGTTGTAATTGCAACAAAATCTACTGCTGCAGAAATTTATCTCTGACCTAAAGAACACAGTCCTATGAAACCACTCAAACCTCAGGGAGATTTTATTGGTTTTAAAAAATTAAATCCTAGAAGCTGCTTTCCCTCTGTATCTGAGTGAGGAACAAGGCCTGAGAATATACCAGCAAGATGCTTTCAGGTCTCCTGGTCATTTTGAAGCAGATGCCTGAGTGCTGAGCTTACACAGCTCACCTGCACTCCTTCTGGGTGCACTGGAGCCAAGGTAGGCTCTGAAAGTGAAGAGCCATTGAAGATGTGGCAGAAGAATGGGCCATGGTTTGAGACTTTGTGAAGTTACTTCTCTTACCCAAATCAGAGGAATCGCCTCAGTGACTGTAAGCAAGAGCCCTGCAGTGCACTGTGGTTTTGTACGTGGAGCAGAGATACATTCACAGGCTTGGAAGGCACCTTGGGGGTCGTCTGGTCTAATCTCCCTCCTCATCCAGTGCTACTCAGAGCCAGTTGCCCAGAACTGTTTTCAGATGGCTTCTGAATATCTCCATGAATGGAGAATCCACAGTCTCTCCAGTGCCCAGGCACGCTGTCAGTGGAAAAAGTGTTTCCTGATGTTCGTGGGGAATCTCCTGTATTTCAGTTTGTGCCCCTTGCCTCTTGTCCTGGCATCAAGCAGCAGTGAAAAGAGCCTAGCTCCACTTTCTTTATACCTCCTTTCAGGGTCCCCCCCAAGCCTTCTCCAGACTAAGCAGTCCTGACTCTCACGTGGGAGAGCCTTTCCTCTTGTGAGTGTTGCTCCGGTAAGTTAATCAGTTATTCATCCTCATGGCCCGTCATTGGACTCACTCTCTCTAGTGTGCCTATGTGTCTCTTGTACTGAGGAGCACTCAGAGCTAGACACAGGACTCTAGCTGTGGCCTCACCAGCGCTGAGCAGAGGGGCAGGATCACCTCCCTGACCTGCTGGCACTGCTTTGCCTCAAGAAGCCCAGGATACCATTGGCCTTCTTGGCAGCAGAGGCACCTTGTTCAGCTTGGCACCCCCAGGAACCCCCAGGCCCTCTTCTGTTGAGCTGGTGACCCCCAGCATGTATTGGTGTGTGGGGTTGTTCCTCCTCAGGTGCAGGACTTCACACTTCCCCTTGTTGAACTTAATGAGGTTCCTGTCAGCCCATTCCCAGCCTTGTCCACGTCCCTCTGAGTGTCAACATGACTCTCTGGGCATCAGTCACTCTTCCCAGTTTGGGATCACGTGCAGACTTGCTGAGGGTACACCCTGCCCCGTCATCCAAGTCATTAATGAAGGTGATAAACAGGACTGGGCCCCATATTAATCCCTGGGTACACCTCTGATTTCTGGCCTCCAAGCAGGCTTCATGCCCAAGTCTGCTTTCCTGAGCTCCAGCTTGCTTTTTACTTTCCTCCCTGCCCTTAGGATCCTGAATTTCACCAAGGCTGCCTTTGACCTTCGCTCTCCCAACGTGTGCCCCATGTTTTGTGGGTGTGAGGTCCAGCAGAACACCTTTCACTGGCTCCTCTATCCCTCGGAGGAGGAAGTGACCGTTAGTGTGCTCTGGGAACCTCCTAGGTTGCCTACATCTTGCTGTCTTGTCCCTCCAGCAGGTACTCAGTTGGTTGAAGTCTATGGGGACCGGGGCCTGTGAACTGGCCTGTGAACGGGGCTGCTCCTCTCTTTTTTGTACAGGGCCTGATGCGCTTGTTCTTCCCAGCTGGGCAACCTGTTGCAGGCACCCACTGTGGTGTCACCTTTACCTGTTCTCTCTGGAACCCTGACCCCTAAGCTCCCAGCTGGCTCCTCATCCTTCCCCAGGCAGAGCTTGGTGTGCTCAGGCTGCTCCCTCCCTTGGAGGAGGGCAAGGTCTGGTCTGGCTGTGAGCAGGATGTTGTGCTGTGTCACTAAACTGCTTCCTGAGCTCCGGGGTGTGTTTGCTGCCAGTTGTAAGAATTTGTTTGCTCTTGTTGAGCTTTAGAAAGGCTGTAAATTCTGGCATTTGTTGAAGTAGGGAATTCTTGATTCTTTTGCAATGGTATTTTGTCAACTTCCCCCGTTCCCTGCTCCATAACATCCCTAAAATAATGGAGCAAGAATTGACATGGAGCAGCAATGTTAGGAAAAAACATCTTTTTTTCCTGAAATTCCTCTCAGTGAGGAATGTGCTCTTGCCCGTGGAATAGGGCTGTTCTCCTTAAGGATCAGACATCTGTGGAACCTTCCAGCATTTAGTGACAGCTCTTGGGGTTGCTGTAGCTAAATTCCAGCACAGGCCTATGGAGATGAATGGAGTCCTGGGTTTTGTTTAGTGGTATGTTATGGTTCTTTGACTTGCAATAGAGAACTCCCCGGATCAGTTTCTTTACCAGTTAATTAGGAAGGTATTTCAATCTCCCAGTTTGCTGTTTCAGAACTTAATTTGCTGCTCTTTAACCTGATACTCTGAGCCAGTGTGTAAGTGACTGCACCGAAGGAGCTAATCTGCTCCAAAGGAGCTCCTGCCTTGGCTCCTGCTGGGTCAGGCTGGCCTGGATCCTGGGTAGTCTGGAGGTGTCTGAAAGCCAGTTTATGTTGTACCTGGCAGTGTTCCTGATCTGTCTTCTCAGCATCCCTAGCTATATCTTAAATGTTGATTAGGCTGCTATGCCCTTACATCTGAAGGGCTTTGAACTGATTCTTTGCTTTTACGGATCTCTTGTGCATATAGTGGTGCCCAGCTGCACCAGCCCAAGGGAGGGAAGCCAAGGACAGTGGTTCACTGAAGAAGGCCTCCATCTCCTAGAACACAGCCATGCAGGCTCATCCTGTGATGTGGGATTCCCTCAGCTCACCTGCTTTATTAGGGCTTGGGTTTTTTCCTCTTTCTTTATCCCCAAAAAAGGACGTGGCAAGAGAATTCTGGTGGCTGCCCTGGGGCTGTGGGAACACAGCCCATCCAGGTGTGAGGCCCTGAGCTCAGGTTGCAGCAGGGTTTGTTTCCTCCCCACCAGCCAGTCTGTCACTGAGGACACCCCAGCAGGCTCTGTGATCAGAGCAGACCTCAGCCAGTGTAGTCAGGTTTTGGGGGGTACCTGTGCCCACAGTCACACTGGCTCAATACTCATGCCAGCTTGGCAGTGCCTCAAGGGTTGGAGAGAGCCATTCAATGTGCTTGGGTTTGCATGCTCTGCCTTCCTTCCAGGAAGGACCACAAGCTGATCCTAGTTTTGCCTTGTCAGACCCTGTTTATACTGCAGCAGTGATTTTCCTGATGTATATTCACTCCACTGCTCTGCTCTTAAGCTGTCGCTCAGCGATCTGTGTTGGTTAGACATGGAGGCAGTGCACTCACTGCAAAGGGAGGTGACCCACTTTGGCGAGGGGGGGTAGAAACATGGATGTTCCATTCAGACTGGGAATGCTTGAAAGGCTGCAAGTCTGGATGGTATGTGGTAGGACAGTGGCAGCAATGTCTGAAGAGCCCCTGTGCCTAATAGAGTAGTGATGTGTTAAAGAAATGCAATGTCTTTAGTTCAGAATAATATCCTGCCATTTTTAGGAGGCCACTCCGTTTTCTTTTCGGTGCATTTCAAGAGGAAACCCTGCCAGTGCTTTGCAAACGTCAGGAATCGCTCACTTGTAATTCCTCCAGCCTTGGGGGCTGGTTTGGGCACCAGTTTTCCTCTCCTTTGTGTGGCCAGGCTCTGTGCCTGCTTCCTGGCTCGGCATGAGAGCAGCAGTGTTAGTGATGAAGGGGCTCTTCAGCAGCCTGTCCCTGCTCAGCCAGGCGCTGCGCTGAGTCCTGAGAGCAGAGGGATCCACACCAGAAACAGAGAGAGGGCTGATGTTGGCCCAGCTCTTGGCACTCCAACCCAGACAAGCACTGGTTGTGATCACTCTGGCTGCGCCAGGTGTCATCAGCATGGTGTCCCATTGTCACAAATAACTCCATTGTCTGTATTAACTCTTTAAAACTCACTTGTAAGCTGATATCCAACCGTATGAGAAGAGTCAGAGTGAGCAGTTACCATCATCCTGACAGTGTTTAGGGCATTTCTCTTATTACCAGCACACCATCCTCCACTGTCTTCCAGTGCTTGCCTTGTGCGACTGACTGGGAACACCACCTTCTTCCAGTTTAAGGACTTTGTTTATGTCTCTAAAATCTAATCTGTTCCAAGCTATAACAATTTTTTTGTCTCTGTGTAAAAATGAAGACTGTGCTTGTATAATCCATGTGGTGTCATTAAAAGGACAGTGACTTGTGTGCGGTGGGTTATTGGGGAGGAGCTAGGTATCTCTGTGAATAAAGCAAGTAGAACAAGGAAAAGTGATACAAACGCTCATCAGCTGAGCCTGGGGAAAATCTATATTTCTGACATGAGCAAATCCTTCAGAAAGTATTAAAATTGAGTCCTGGGGACATTCAGACAAGAATCCTCAACTTCAGCTGCGAAGCTCTCAATCAAGCTGCCTCTGAACACAGAACTGTGCTACATCCAGGGAGGCTGACAGACTTCCAGCTCTGAATGTGTGTCCTTAGGTTAATTTAATTTCGGGAATGGTAAAGCATGGTCTCGATATCTGTCTGCTTCAGGGAGCACCACAGAAATAGAAACGATTCCAGGAAGCTGATAGCTGAGTGAGTTCCCATAGCAGTGACAGCATATGATCAGGTTTAATTACAGGATGTGGAGATGAAAGCAGGCAGTTCCCATGGTTTGACTGACTGATCCTTGCGTGTTGGATGGAGCTCCATGTTCTGATGGAGCTGAGGCCACAGGCTGCTCTGTACCAGTGAGGCTCACCTTTTCCAGCCACTTATTTTCAGCTTGAGAGGTGCCAGCTGCTGTGCGACACATCCTAATGTGGCCTGTGTGGTGCAGGGCTCATGCCAGTGCTGCAGCCTGCAGGGAGCAGGTGGGCAAGGGAAGGCTGGCACTGCATAGAATCACAGAATCACCGACTGGTTTGTGTTGGAAGGGACCTTAAAGCTCATGTCATTCCACCCCCTGCCATGGGCAGGGACACCTCCCACTAGCCCAGGTTGCTCCAAGCCCCGTCCAACCTGGCCTTGGACACTTTCAGGGTTGGGGCAGCCACAGCTTCTCTGGGCAACCTGTGCCAGGGCCTCACCACCCTCACAGGGAAGAATTTCTTCCTAATTTCCAGTCTACCCTGCCCTCCTTCAGCTTAAGACCATTCCTGTTTGTCCTGTCCCTCCAGGCCCTTGTCCCAAGTCCCTCTCCAGTTCTCTTGGAGCCCCTTTAGGCACTGAAGGGGGCTCTGAGGTCTCCCTGGAGCCTTCTTTTGTCCAGGCTGAACACCCCCAGCTCTCCCAGCCTGTCTCCAGAGCAGAGGAGCTCCAGCCCTTTAATCATCAGCTGTCCTGGACTGAGAACGTTGCTCCTGAAATTGGCTGGAAAAGCCAGGCCAGCGTCAGTCTCTGTCCAAGGGGAGGCAGGTCTGTCCAGCACATCCTGGGGTGGGTGTCTGATCACTGTCTGTTTTGCAGCGATGGAGAGGCAGCTGGGGGGAACCCCATGGTGGCAGGTTTCCAAGATGATCTGGATCTGGATGACAAAATTCCCAGCAGACCAGTGCTGGCAGGAGAACGGGTGCCCAGCAAGAACATCACCTTCTCCAGTGAGGAGGAGGAAGAGGAAGAGGTGAAGGACTCTAAGGTCATCCTCATACCAGATGGAGACAAAAACACGGAGCAGGAAAAAAAAAGGTACAAAGCACAGGCAGAAGTGTGGGGCCTCTTCTCAGTCCTGCCACTGACTGTGTGCAGCCTTTGGGAAGTCTTGGTGTCTCTGTGAGCTTGTTCCTTCAGCTGTGAGCTGGGGCTGTAGTTACTGTAGGTGTAATTGCTTTGTGCAGTGTTTCCTGCCCCGTGCCTTAGAGCACTGAGCTCCTGTGGCCACTGGGACAGTTCTGCTTGGGAGTGGCCCAGCCTTTTCCTCAAATTTGAACAAGAGCCCATAACTGGGCGCCAGAATGGCTGTTCATAGTGGTGTGGGGAGGGGAGAGGAGTCAAGTCTTGGGTGAAGGGAGTGGAGTCACTCATTACACCCTGTGCTGGGGAGCAATGAGCTGGGTCATGTTCTCCACAAACCACATCCTGTGGGTGATATCAAGCATGATGTGCTGGCATGGACACCTGTGCCTCAGCGTTCACAGAGACACAAGGGTTATCCTCAGCCTGAGTGGTGTGTTTGACTGCATGCCCCACCCCCTCCCACCCCCCCACACCCCCCCCCACACACCCCTCCCAGGATGAACTGCCTCTCCCAGTGGGGTGCACAATTCAGCCCCTGAGGCAGTCTCAGCTGTTAACTGTGCTTTGCTCCACAGAATGGGAGTGGACAGGCTCTGACTTGTTTCTTCTCAGGTCTTCCAGAAGTTCTCTGAAACCACAGAGTGAAGCAATTTTGACCAAAGCAACTGACCCGAAGCCTCCTGACAGTTTACCTTCCCGTTCCGGGTCTGAACGAAACAGCAGCAGCAAGGTCAACGCTGGCCTGGCAGCCACTGCTCCTGCCCCTGCAGCAGCAGCCCAGGCCTCAAAGGCCACTTCCCAAAGCAAAGGACTTGCTTCCAAGCAGAAAGTTGTCAAAGAGGAGAAGCCTGAGGAGTCTGACAGTGATCAAGAGGGACCAATAGCTACTCAGATGCTCTCATTTGTTATGGATGACCCAGACTTTGAAAGTGAGGATTCTGACAGCCAGAAGAAGAAAATGGTAAATAACATGCCTGTGTTGCTGTGAGCCATGGTGAGCTGAGCTGGAAGGGTTGAGGCATCTCCCTGAGCAGAGTCTTCATCTGTTCTCCCCTCCCTCAGGAGCAGTCGCAGCAAGGCAGGTGCTAAGCAACCTGCAGAGATTGATGTAAGCGCAAACCCACCAATGCTCTGAATGTGAAAGCCACATGGCAACAAGAATCACAGAATCACAGATCTGTAGAATACCCTGAATTGGAAGGGGCAAGGATCATCCAGTCCAACCCTTAGCCCTGCACAGACACCCCACAATCCTGCCCTGTCTCTGAGAGCGTTGTCCAAACGCTCCTTGAGCTCTGGGGAGCCTGTTCAGTGCCGACCACCCTCTCGGGGATGAACCTTCTCCTAATATCCAACTTAAACCTCCCCTGACACAAGGTTTGTATTTGCAAACACAAACAAGATTTGTGCTTATGTGTTTTACTGTGCTGCTTATTCTCAGCCAGTCCAAAGCACAACCAGTGCAGCAGTGTGGAAGGTACAAAATACAAAGCTATTGGGTTTTCATCCAAAGTTTAACATGTAGAAGTGTGTCTCTGCCAGAGAGAGTGAGCTTCTTGCAGTCAATCCAGCAATCAAAAGGCCATCACAAAATTTGCTTGGCAAAGCCTTAAGGGAAGAAGGAAGTCTGCCTGGGAAGGACTTTCCAGGATAGCCAAGGTAGCTGTAATTTCTGCAACATTCAGCACATGCCTGCAGGTGTCTGCTCAAACACAGGGTACACCAGGAGTCGCCCCACAGCCCCCCATATTACAGATGAAGAAAACACTTCTCCCACCCATCTTCTCTGAGCTGGTCAGAACTTGCTGCGTGGCTCAAAATATCCCTGATTTCAGTGACCTGTACTCGGAGCCTGCAGAGCAATCCCTGGAAACTGCTGACAGTGACTTGTGATGGGCAGTGGCTGTTCAGGGGTGCCCTGGTGTCTGTGATAGCTGGTGTTCAGGGAGGTTCCCTGTGTCTGCATCATTCCAGAATCTTGTAGAAAGGGCGGTTGTCCCAGTTTCTTTGACCTTGCCTATGTGTCATGCTGTTTATTAAGTAATTTTCCATTCATTTTGCATCTTCACTTCCTGCTTTTCTTGGCAGTTTAATATGAAAGCGAAGTATTTGGAGCAAGCTTATATCTCCTGCATGTGCTGATGAGAAGGGATTGGTGAGGGTGTCAGTGCAGCAGTGTCAGGGAATGCCCGACACAGGGAATGCCCCATAACAGGTGAATGTTTTCCCACTGCAAGATGTACTGGTCAGGCAAACCAGTAAAGCCATCACCATTAGCAAGGTGTGGGGCATTGCCTCGACCAGCAGCACAGCAAGGCTGTGTTCAGTTGGTATACAGGGATATAAGGTACATGGAAAGGTTGGATAACAAATTCTGAAGAGAATCAGTTGACAGTATCAGAAGATCATTAAACTGAATTTCCATTCCCGTCATACAGAGACGGAGGATTTTTGGGTGGTATCCAGGCTCTGCAGCATCCTGGGTTTTATCCCGCAGTGAAGGGGCAGATTTGCCCTGGGAGCACATTCCCTTTTATCTCGATGAAGGGAGTTATTCTGCAAACACACTCTGCTTCCTTGGCCCTGCTGCCTCTGGTACCTGAGACCCACAGAGCTGCACAGCAGAAAGATTTTGTCTCTCAGGGCTGGAGGTGAGTTTTCAGCCTATTTGGTTTGATTTTCCCAAAACAGAGGTGCCTCCCCAGGGCAGAAAAAAGATGATGCTGGTGGCATAACAGAGCTGAAGGTCTCATTTAATCCCTTTACGTTGGGAATTTGATTTCGGCAGCCCCAGTGTGACGTTCTCAGAACACCCTTGCCAGTACCAGTGCGACTGAGGCATTTTACCAAGGCAAGAAATAGAGCTCGTAAGATCCAGGAGGGCATTGATTTCCAGGCAGTAGCAGCTCAGTTCAGATGCCATTTCCTTCCCTCCTGCCCACCTGCTGACATCTGACATTTTTGTGTACTAAATACTTAGAGATTTTGGTTGAAGCGTTTGTCAGTGTTGCCTGCCTTTGCTTGTCTCTAGGATGAATTCCCAGTGCGGGAAGATCTCTCAGAAGTATCTGATGATGATACCTCGCTGGCAAAGCCACCCCAACCTGTGAAATCAACAGTCCCCTCATTTAAACTGAAAAATGACTCAGATCTCTTTGGTTTGGGTTTGGAAGAAGCTGGTCCCAAGGAGAGCAGCGAGGAAGGTAAAGTTCACACCTTATATCCACTCTTGCTGCTTTTGTTTGTCAGGCATCTGTTTTTTCCAGAGTGGTTCCAGGGTGTCAACAAACCAATTTGTACTAAATAAAACACCCTCTAATTTCATGCAGTGCCCTATGTGAGTCTGTAATCTGGTTTAACACAGCATGAGTAGCTTTAAATTTTTCCCCATGAGGAGATAGGGAACTTGGCTTGTCCATGGCACCAGCCATGTATTATTTTAGTCCCAGCTGAAAGCAGAAGCACATCTTTCACAAGCTGCTGCTGTGTAAGGCTTCCTGCTTAGCCTTGCCTGTCTGGCAAGTGCCATTCAGCATTGCAGTGTCCACCTCCTCAAGAATTTGGATCAACTTGAGCACAATGCTCTGACATACCCTGCCAATTTCCTCTTCTGTTTTGGGGAAAAATGTGATCAAAAATCTTGATCACAACCTATTTTGTGATCAAAAATGTTGAACACAACCTAAGCATTCCTCGGGCTGTATTTTCCCCCCCATTCCTCGAGGGAACAAGTCTTACTTGTGCAAATAATTCCTGCTGTCTAGGCATTACTGCAGAGCAACTTCTATAGACCACCCTGATGTCACGATGAAAGATGGGAAGTTAAAGACTTAAGGAAGGAAGCAAGCTGTGAGCAGCACCAGAGAGAGCTGTTCCAAAAGTGTGAGCAAGGTATCACAGGCTGCCATGGCTTCATCAGCTTGTCGCTCTGAGCTGCTGAACAGCAGAGCTTGAAATAACTGCAAGTGCATCTGCAGAGGCCCAAGTCAATAATTTAACTTCAGTTTAGCATCTTTAATAATTCACCGTGGGTTCCTCCTATCTCCTCTTTTGGTGATAAATATAAAACCGTTTCTCGGTCGTCAGTCTTTGGAACTTGACTGGCAATTAAACTTCTCCATTTACAGAGCAGCTGAGGAAAAAGGGCTGTGTAGGTAAGAGTGACAGTTAAATCGCACATGTGAAATGTGGTGCAGTCATGAAGCCTTCTGTGAAACAGCCAAGCAGATACCCTGCTGTTCAAGGAGGTTTTGTGCAGAGACAGTGGAAGCTCAACAGCCACAGTCACATGGGACAAATGTTGTGACAGTGATGGACTCTGGGACTCATTTAATAGTATTCACCCCTGTAGAGTAGGGCTGCAGCAGGGTTGCTTTGGGGATGTAATTTCCATACACAGTGTGAGCAGCAGTGAGTGTTGGCCAGTCAGGGTGTCCTATCTGTTGGCACTATGTCCTCAGTTGTCCTCAGAGAAGTACAAACCATGCCTGGGAGGATTTCCATCAGAGGAAAACTGTTCCCGGGAGCTCTTCTTCAGTTCTTGAAATAGTAATCCAGTCCCAAATTTGGCCTTCGGACCATTTTGTAAAGCTGGTCTCTAGATTTGTTTCTTAGTAGCTGTGACACAGTGAATGCCGGGTCAGTGTCAACAATGCTCATAATTAAACAAGTTGCATATTGTTGAGTCAGGGTGCGAGTGCTGGAGCCTATGTTGGTTTCTAAAGGGGCACAGTTTGTCCTGAGATGTCAACATTGCCATTGCCCATGGCTCCAGGATGGAGTATTTTGTTCTCAGAAATGGGTCCAGGGCAGAATTGCATCTCTTACCATTTAAATTGAGTAAAAACAATCCTTTTTTCTGTTTTAATAGATAAACAACCTTCTAAGGAGAAAAAGAAGAAGAAAAAGAAAATCAAAGAGGTACTGTTTAATTCCTCAGAGCTGATCTACCATGTTATCTACCAGCCAAGAACAGAGGTGGCCTTCTGTGGTGTCCTCTGGGGACCTGGTGGACTCCCTTCCATGTTCACATCCTGCAGCTGGTGTGTGCCTCCCAGGCTCTGCAGACCATTGAGCTTCAAATCAAGCTTTTAGAGCAGCTGAATTTTGAAAAGGGAGTGTTTGAGCTTGTAAAATACAGGATGAGACAGAGCAGTGCATCTGTGCTGAACTGAGAGTGTTCATAGCATAGATTTTTCCCGAGCAGAGGGGTGTCCCCAACAGACCTAATCTCAGGGACAGCGAGGGAAGTCTGCAGGAGTCTTTTTCTGTGCCATTTCTGCCTGTCCAATACCATGGTATTGTTGGGCATATACTGCCTGACAGACCACTGCTACATATAAGCCAGGTGGTCTGTCCACTCTTCTGTCCAAGCTTGCAGAATGGTCTTCTGGAATTAACTCCAAGCCAGCCTTAGTAGTAGATGCTTCACCCTAACCTGATCCAGTTGAAGATGTCCCTGCCCATAGCAGGGGGTTTGGACTAGGTGATCTTTAAAAGGTCCTTTCCAACCATTCTGTGATTCCCATCAGAGCCAAGTGTCAGAGCAGTATATCCTGGGTCACTGGAATACTCAGAGGATTTACTAATAAAAATGCTCTCATTTTACAGGAAGAGGACAAGTCAGTGAAAAAGAAGAGCAAACACAAGAAGAGCAAAGAGAAGGAGGAGAGCAAAGAGGAGAAAGAGAAAAAGAAAAAGAAAAAGAAGAGCAAGGAGAAAAGCAGTGAGATAGATGAACTTGAGGCTTTTCTTGGCGGAGGAGGAGCCAGCATGAGCAAGCCACGGGGCGGGGGGGACTATGAGGAGCTGTAGGCTGGCTGCGAACTCTGCACCGTGGCTGTCTCCATCTTCTCTGACGAGTCACCCCAGGACAGGCACAGATGTGTAAAGCTTTGGCCATTTCATGTATATTCTCTCAAACCAGAGTGAGCAAAACAAAAGCTTTACATCTGTGTGTGCTGGCCTGGTGCATCGTTACACAAAGCAAACGCAGCTGAGATGTACGTGAGCCAGGGGAAGGTTCAGGGTACGGCTTCCAGGCTGTCGGCTTTTCTCCTTCCAGAGATGCCCCGTCGGGTCGCTGGCAGGGTGTGGGCGTGAGGGGACCTGCCTCCTACTCCATCCCTGCTGCATTCCACTCCTGCACACTTGAAATTCCTGTCTTGTTAAGAGGAGTACAAAAACATGCCGCATGAACGCATCGTGCTCGACTGTCTCAAGTCTTTAACTTCTTATCCTTCCTATTTTTTTAAGGAGAAAGGTGATATTGGCCATAGCTTCACCCAGCAGTTGATGAGCTTTAAGTCAAGCAGATCATCTATGGTACAGCTCTCTAAAGTAGCAGGCGCAGAGCCAGCGTGAAAGAGAGTGTGTGTGATTTTTGAAGCCCTTTGAATGGGACCTTTCTGCACAGCAGCTTAATTAGCCCTCACTGGTGCTGCTGTTGGAATTCATGAAGCCCATTGATTTCCGTGGCCCCAGTGTCTCAGACACTACGTGTAAGCTGCTATGCAGTTTGGGAAAACAATGCAAAGTGGAAAGATAACCAGAAAGAGAGAGAAAAATCAGTGCTTTTCTGCACTTCCCACTCTTAAATTTGCATATTCCATAATCCCCTCCCGCCGGGACCTCTCAGGGACATGACTCCATATGGAAATTAAGATATCCAGAGCTTCAGAACTGGCTACAGGGCAGTGTTGGCATGGCAAGGCATTTGCTTCTCAGGCATTTTACAGTCAGGCTGTAAAGCCCCAGCTGCCGCTCTGCACCGAGAGGGACCAGCACTGCAGCTCAGCAGCGTCCGTCCTGCTCCAGCTTCTGTCCATACTGCAGCCAGCCAGCGTGCTGCCTTTCCTGCCCCAAGCAGAGCCCCCTCTGCCTCGTGTTTGGGAAGCCTTTTAGTTTTTGCTTTGAACTTAAACCTGTGGATTGGTACCTGCTCAGCAGCCATTGGATGGGCACTATGGCCACCCATGGCACTCACCTGTGCCTCAGTGAGCAGCCTCTGTGTTTGATGGAGTGGTCAGTACTCTGCACTCCTCCTGATTTGGTTCTGGGGTCCCTTGCTCAGCTCAGACGGTGAAGCTCCCTCCAGGTTCTGTGCATTTCATTTCCCTCTTGCTTGTAAGTTGATTTGAGGTTTGGTTTTGTTCTCTCTCTCCCCTTTTTGTTGTAAAATGTCAACCATGAAATCCAAACTGGAGTTTCCTTCTGTGTCCCTATCAAGCAATGTGTTCTTTTGATCCGTTATCCACTCCAGAGCTGTCTTGACCAGCAGGCATTCTCCTGCTCCATTTTTCTTTTTGTTGCCCACAAAATGCACTTGTAACCATTTCCCTATAAAACAAATTGGTTTTTTTGCTGCATGAGCAGTGTATCGTTCAGGTCTGTTTGCCATTAGCATTTGCCTCCTCTGAGCATTCCACATGACACTGTAGGGAAATTGCATGGGACTGTTCAAACTGCACATCTGGGGAGGAAAAGGAAGATTGGGACAGGACCGGTTTGCAGCCCCTCATGCGTGAAGGCAGGTGGGCACTTGAGCCTCAGCTGCTGCAGTCCTGAAAGCATTTCTGTTCCACCAGGATTTTGGGTCATGTTCGATTTCTGCATCGAGAAACCCTGGTACAGTCCATTCTGACTATAAAGCTCTGTTGTACACCTGCCTCTGCACATCTTCTTCTCCCTCAGAGCGCTCCTGCCCGGGCTCAGGAACCATGTGTCCCTCCACACCCTGTCACAGAGGGGTGTCTCCCTGCCCCTCCCCAGGCTGCTGTGTTCCCAACCTCACAGGATGGGGCATGGAATTAAAAAATCAGTCCAAAAAAAGGAGCTGAATGTAAAAACCGTGAGCTCTTTCCCCAGAACCGAAGTCTGCCCTGTGAGGGAGCTGTCGCTTTCCCCAAGCGTGGAAGGGTCGGTGGTTTGGTCAGATGTGGTTAGCAGGGGGCTGTACTGGTGCCCTGTCCCTCCTAACACCAGTGCTCTCCTCAGTTTGTCTGGCACCTGGGCCAGATTTGCCACTGTAGGAGCCTTCACACTCCCTGTGGCTTGTCAGCACAAGGAGCTGTGGCAAAAACAAGCAAAGATTAGTCATTTTGTTCTAAAATACTCCTGTAAAGAAGAAAAGCAGATGTGGGAACTGGCTCTGCTTACACTAGAGCCCCAGGAGAGTGTGTGGCATGGTTTGACTTTTGCAGCGAGGCCAGAGAAATCCTACCCTGTGGGTGAAGCAGGAGTATGGAAGGGAATAGCAGCAAGAAGGCACTTTTTATAATACACACAAAATCACAGACTGATTTGGGTTGGAAGGGACCTTAAAGTTCATCTTGTTCCATCCCCCTGCCGTGGGCAGGGACACCTTCCACTAGACCATGTTGCTCCAAGCCCTGTCCAACCTGGTCTTTTTAGACTTAGGCTTCTCCCTTTTCCAGGGGATGCTGAACTGGTTCGGGCTACAGCGTGAGGTGTGATCCAGAACCAGCAAGTGTGAGGGAGGGGAGAAGAAAACAGGCCTTGTCTGAGCCAGGCTCTCCCATGCCCAGCCTTTCAAAGAAGCTAAATATAAAAAGTATGTGTACATGCCTGTCATTAGGGGGAAGCTTCTGCAGGGTCACATCGATGTAAATATTTCCTCTGAGCATCTGTAGAGGTACCAGGGTATTTGCTTTTGGGTTTTATCAGTCATCCCAAAAAAAAATCAACAGCTTGAGGCTAAGGAGCTGCAGTTTCTTGAAGCTAACACTGGCCAGAGCTGCAGCATTACTGCTCCCTGGGTTTGGAGCAGTAGGAGGGAGAAGAGCAAATTGATTGCTGCAATTCAGCTGGGGCTGGTTCCTTGGCACAGCACAGGGAGCCTCGTCCGTGGGGGACAGGGCACTGCCTTCTCCCCTGCCTGGCTGGGATCCACAGGGCCCTTGGCCACCATCCGACTGCATCTTGGCTTCTGCTATGCCAGCTGGGAGCCAGAGTACTCGAGATAAGCCAGGAGAGTAACTCCGTGGGTGCCTGCTCCCACCCACTGTGTCCTTCCAGCCATGATGGCTCAGGTGCTGCCCCAGCCTCTGTGGGGTGTTTATTTCGGGAGTGTTCCTTGCTGTACCCCCCCTTGGAGTGGGACAATCTGATGTGACAGTTCACAGCTCCCATCACTTCCAGTGTGTGACGATGCAGCTGCTGTGGTGGGACGTGGTGCAGTCAGAGTCCTGACTGACGTTCTGATCTCAGCAGGCTTCACCTGGCTGCCTGGCAGCCCTGTGGCTCCTCAGCTGGGAGCTGGTTTTGGGGAGACCTTCCAGCTGCCCCAGAGTGACCCGACTCCTCTGTGCTGTACCTGTTCTCCCCAGGGATTCCTCCTGTGTGCACAGCATTTCCCTCCTGATGGCCCAGGTCTCATTTGCACAGGTGGCTGCCCCTGCCTGCTAAAAAAGCTCTTCCTTATGTTGATCTGTGTTAGTGGCTGTCACAAAAGTCATCCCTGCAGGAGATCCAAGCTGCTGAGCCGTGTGCCCCAGCCCTGCAGGGCCTGTGCTGAAGGGATCGTGGCTCTGATGCCTGGCCTGTGGCTGCCTCTTTCCCCTGTCAAACACCATATAGGGAACCAGCACCAGGACAGGCTGACGGGCCCCTGCAGCCCCCACCTCCAGATCAGTTTTTGGCATCCCTGGATTTCACTGACCGTGGCAGGAGGCTGGAACCAGCTGATCTCTAAGGATTCTTCCAACCCAAAGCACTCCCTGATTCTATAATCCCTGTGGAAAGTTGTCCATCACCTTCTGCCTTGGGGCTTGAGAGCTGTCTGATCATTGCCATCCAGATTTATTCCTGGACAATTTATGCTGATTTGTTCCTTTGCTAGAACTGTGGTTTAAGTGCTGCTCCCTCTTCCCAGCCCTTTGCCAAAGGGGCTCTATCCCTGCTCTGCCATTTTCCTGTGGGCCAGTCCATCCCACAGCTGTGCCCATTGGCACCAATTCCCTTTAGAGTTCATCTTTCTGTGGTCGTGCTAGTCCAGCTGAGGTCATGCCAGGACTGGTTCTTAATGATTCCCATACAATCCCTCTCCTGCTGACCCTGGGATGGGACTGGCCTTTTCCACAGCTGTATCCTGGCTCACCAGTGCACGTGGCCTCTGTCATTCTCCATAGTTAATGCCAAGGGCCATGTGCAAGGAGTGCCCCAATGCTGCCCTTTGGGGGATACAGCTTCACCCTATTTCTGTTGCTCCCATAAGGTTAAAACAAGGTTTTTTCCTGGCTTGCCAAGGCCCCAGGGTGGGAATTTGCTTCCTTCCCCCCAGCAGTGAACTTGAAAAGGTCATTGGAACTCGAGTTTTAGCAGGACACAAAATGAATGTGTGAGGCTGTGGGTGCTCTTGGAGGCTCAGGGGGGCTGTGGTGCCGGAGATAAACCTGGCTGCCCCCAGGCCTGGTGCAGAATGGACTTGGGCAGGGGCTGGCCTAGGGGCACACTGGGTTTGCTGCCTGCAGCGTCCCTGCATCCAAGGGTCCAGCTGGTCAGAGAGCCCAGGGTGCTTGCCTGTCCTTTGGGATGCCCCGAGCAGCCAGATGAGTGATGCTGGGGAAATCCCGCAGTAGGACGGGCTTAGGGACCGGGGCCGTAGCCTAGCAACAGCCTCAATCATGACATAATATAATTAATCCAGCACTGGTTCAGTCTGATGCGTAAAGATACCAGAGCAAGTGGCTGAGCCTTTTTAACTTGTGGGTTTGCCTCCAAAACCGGCCTGCAGTGTCTCAGGCATGTCCGGCGTGTTCCTGACCTGAAGGTGCTCCTCGGTGAGTATCCAGACTTCCTCTTCCAACCCCTTGGCTGGGAAGTTGCTGAGTAAAGGGGATTGTCCTCTGGCACCTTCAGTGAGCCATCGTGGGCAATCCCACTGGGTCCCACAGGCTCAGGCAGACCCTGGCAGGGTGAGGTGTGGCAAGGTTGGCTAAACTGGGGATTCAGGCACGGAGCAACCTGTTGGGAACAGGACAGCATTACAGGTTAAAGCAGAAGTGTCTGCATGCATATGTGCTCTGCTCGGAGCTGCATGCAGGATACTGCCGTAGGGCAGCCAGCCAGCTTGGGAACCCCTAAAATTCCTGGTTATCCCCAGGTTGTTGGCAGGCTCTGCCTTAGGGCAGGAGCAAAGAGGGGAGGCAGTGGTGCAGCTTTCCATCACCACAGAGGGGAGATGGAGGAAGAGGGGGTTGCTGTGTTTCCTGGTGGCAAGGGACACCTGCAGGATGCCAGTCCTGCCTCTCCCTCCTCCAGGCTGGCGTGTGTTAGCACTGAGAACACTCCCAATGCCTGAGGCAGCTGCAGCCAGAGCCTGAGCTGGTATCTGCAGGCTGGCTGTGGGAGGGAGCCAGCCAGCTGGGAAAAGAGCTGTCTGGAGAAACGCCCCTCCCTGTGCCATTAGCAGGCAGCGGCTCCGTGACAGGGTGCGAGGTGGTGACTCCCACCTGGCCTGGCTGCCAACGGCACTGCCAGTGCTGGAGCCATCACTGGGTGTCACTGCGAGGGGCACGAGTTACCAATGCTGAGTGTGGCATCCCTGGGGTGGGCTGGAGGGATGCCCAGCACCCTGCCCAGTGCTGAGGCACAACCCCCACCATGCACTGGTGGCAGGGCAACACCAAGATCCCTCCTTGCAGCCACCGTGGGGGACAAGGGCATCCAAAACAGGGTGTCTTCTTACCTCTGGCCCTGCTGTGGGTCAGCAGATGAATACCCTGTGCCTGACCTCCAGACTGGTTTCCTGCTGGCCTTTGAGGACCAACCAGTCCTTCCCAAGGAGGCCAACAGGAATGTGGGGTTACAGTTTTCTGTGCAGGCAGGACCCCTCAGCAGCTGCTCTACAGGCTTCACTTCACCCTTGTGTGCCACCAAAGCTATGAGGGCTGCGGGGCAGGGTCCAGCTCCCTCCCTAGACTATGAGCAGGCAGCAGGGCCTGGCTCCTCCCGTGGTTCAGAGCTGGATGCAGGGAGGGGATGTGAGGGAGAAAGGAGGAGAGAAGCTGAAAGGAGGGGAGACCCTCCTGTCCCCAGCCGGGCATCACGCTGATGCCAGCCAGCTCTGGAAAAGGAGAGCATTGCCCCCAGACAGGTGAAGGGGCCGGCAGCAAGTGTCTCGTCCCATTCCAGCTCTGCCTCTCCCAGCTGTGGAATCCCCACGTTTCCTTGGAAATGGGGGATTTCGAAACAGCTTGCAGTGGTGCTGCCTGCGGTGGGGGCAGAGGCCCAGGCCCATGCCACTGCCCTGACCTCTGTGTGCCCCCAGTCCTGCCTTTGCTGCTCCCCCCTCAGCCCTTCCCTGTGGGCAGGGGTGTGGCAGCGGCCAGATCCTCCTCGGGCCCCCCCAGAGCTGGTCCTGTAGTGAGTGTTCTGTGCCCCCACACCGTGACTGCCCGTGCCAGAAACAAGAGAGCCCGAGCAAAGGGAAGGTATCAAATATTTATCCCTGCTGTGAATTGAGCAGCGTAGGAGGGAGCGGGGCAGTCCCTCGCCACTGCTTGAGTGGTTGCAGCACCCGTGAGGAGGAGCCAGCAGCCACCCCCTGCCCACAGGCCTGGCCAGCCCCAGCTGCTGCCCCTTCCCATGGAATCACAGCCCACGGGGGCACGGCACAGATCCGGCATCGCCTCCCAGTGCTCCGTAGGGCACCTGACCTGCTCCTCTCGCCTGGACGCCGCGGTCGGGCAGGGATTTCTGCTGCATTCGGGAAGCCAGGTGGGAGCCAGCAGCCTCCTCCAGCTGCCTCACTGGAGCTGCTCACGCTCGGCTCGAGCCATGCCCAGCCCTTTCCCGGCAGAGCCGTCACCCCGCGGGTGCAATCGCCCCGACGCCGGTCCCGTCTCGCAGGTGGCCCCGGGGACAGGCTGGTGGTGCCTGCGTCGCGCTGTCGCTTCCCATCGCGGGCCCCGTGCTGAGCTGCCCAGCCTCCCCCATTCTGCCGTGCCGTGGATGCCGCCCAGCACAGCCAACACGGGGATCGCCGTGCCCAGGGCAGCGGAGCCCAAACCCGCGGTCTGTCAGGTCACACCCCCCCCACCCCAGACAGCCTCGGGCACCTGCAGACAGGATCAGCCCGCCCTGTCCCCTGGACTGCCAAGGGCACCCCATGGGAGGGCAGCTTGGCCCCCGGCTCCCCAGGATGGGCATTTTGGGAACCTACTGGCTGCTTGACATCTGCCAGCCTGTCATGTCCTGTGGAACAGGTCCCAAAGCGCAGCTGGCACTGGCCTGGCTGCCTGGTCCGTCAGGTGAGGATGTGCTGTCTCGCAGTCCCTCAGTAACGTGCCTAGCACAGGACAGAGGTGGAAATTGTTCCTTTGTGTTTAACATCCTTCCAGGTATTTTTCCCCAGTTGCTTCAGAGTTTCTCTAATCATCTCCTTTTGCTCTCAGAGTGGGCCGTGCTGGGTTCCCCTGGCAGCACCACATCAGTGCCCCAGTCCCACTGCCAGACTGGAGCTGCCAGAGGGTTATGGAATCTTATAAAATAGAGACAAACAGTATATTCAAACAAGATTTATTTTATAAACCAGATAAACCAATTAAAGCTTCCCCAACATTTGAATACATATTCATGATGTCAAATGGAATTGGTGCTGCCTGACTGCCTTGAGAATTCTCAAGATTTTAGGACAGCTAATGTGGAATGTGCAATCACTCCACAGTAAGGTGGGGACTCTCAGCCTCGAGGAGTTCCCTTGGGCAGTGTCCCACCACATGGGAAGAATCCCTCATGGCAGTCCTGCTGCTCCAAGGGGGATGGGCTCCACTGACCCCCAGTGGGGCTTGTGGTCAGATTGTGGAATCACAGACTGGTTTTGTAAAAGGACCTTAAAATTCATGTCATTCCACCCCCTGCCATGGGCAGGGACACCTTCCACTACACCAGGTTGCTCCAAGCCCTGTCCAACCTGACCTTGGACACTTTCAGGGTTGGGGCAGCCACAGCTTCTCTGGGCAACCTGTGCCAGGGCCTCACCACCCTCACAGGGAAGAATTTCTTCCTAATTTCCAGTCTACCCTGCCCTCCTTCAGCTTAAGGCCATTCCCATTTGTCCTGTCCCTCCAGTTCCTTGTCCAAAGTCCCTCTCTAGCTCTCTTGGAGCCCCTTTAGGCACTGAAGGGGGCTCTGAGGTCTCCCTGGAGCCTTCTTTTGTCCAGGCTGAACACCCCCAGCTCTCTCAGCCTGTCTCCAGAGAAGAGGGGCTCAACCTCTCTGTTCTGTCAGCTCTCCCTGGTTAGCGTCTGACCTTCTGTCTCACCACAGCTGCCACACAGAGGTGACAGGGTCACCTGCCCAGGGGCAGCTAGTGCTACAGCTGGGATCAGTGTCTGGAGGGCCTCCATCCCTGCTGGGGTGGGTGCTGCTGCCACAGGGATCCCGGGGAAAACCTCCCCTCACTGCCCACCTCCTGCCCACCTCCTGCCCATACCTACTCTGACCCTCCTGACAGAGGGGTGCAGCGTTTTGCAAATGCTCAGAAAGGTCTTTCTAGAGCTTCAAAATTGCTCTATGCTGACCTAGTCAGAGCTGTCGCCCCCACCACCACCACCGTGTCCCTGTGGTCCCCACCAGCCTCCCTGTCCCTGTTCCTGACCACATGTCCCTGTCCCTCTGTCTCCTGATGTGACATGAGGTTTGAGGCCAGAAGAGCCCCTGCCCAGCAGGTTTGGGGACTGGCCTCTGCTGCCCTGCCAGGCCCCACCAGGGTCAGCATCCCTGGGGCAGGCATGGGGGGGTCCCTGTGTTGGGTGGCCCCTTCCTGCTCTGAGTGTCACCAAGGGGCACCGGGGGCTGGATCAGGGGATCTGATGTCCTGAGCATCAAATCTCACACTGAGCTCTTGGCATGGCCCCAGCTGGTCCTTGAGGAGGGCTGGTGATACACCCCACACCCAGCCTTGCAGCTGTGCAGGACAGATGTCAGCCCCCCACGTCCCCCCAAGCTGAGATCTGCCCTGCTTGAAGTCTGGCCAAGTGCCCAGCATCACTACAGACCCACACAGGTGACCTGTGGGCACGCTGTTCCTCCGCGCCTCAGTTTCCCCCTTGGACAGAGCCTGGCAGAATTGAGTCTGTCACATGCAGACACACTGACGAGGGACACACTGTCAGGGCTGCTGGGGAAACTGAGTCACAGGGACACAGTGCACTGTGGCTCTGCTCTCTGTGGGGCTTGGGGGAGGACCCAGCACCGAGGAGGCAGAGACCCCCACAGAAAGGGGAGTTTGCCCCCACACGGGCCCAGCGTGGCTGCTCCTGGTCCTAATGACCAGCCAGGGCAGGGCAGCACAGCCACGCACTCCACACACAGGGACAGGAGCTGCTTCTGCTGGGGACAGGCATCAGGCTGGCCTTTTCCTTGTAGGATTGCAGGAACAAGCCCTGGCTCGTGTGATCCCTCTGGCCACTCATGTGTCCCTTCCTGGCAGGACAGGGCCCCGGCAGCTCGGCCAGGAACAAGCCTGGACCCACCCAGCCACTGCGAGGGCCCAACACCCCTGTTCTCTGCAAGGAGTAAGGGACAGGCCCATCCCTCCCCGCAGAGCTCTGCTGCCCACGTGGCTGTGCCAAGGGGATCCCCTCCATCTGAGGGGCTGCCACCCCTGTGGGCAGTGGGCACAAGGTGGGGGGCAGCTCCCTCCCAGCCACTCAACCATTCTCAGCACCTGAGGCTGGGCTGGAGCTGTCCCTCCAGCCTGTGTGCCCCAGACCGGGTGCCCAGGGTGTCACAGCCCAAAGCAGCAGCATGGCCCAGTGCTCAGGAAGGTGACAGCTCTGAGCAGCCAGCACAGCCACAGCCCTCTGCTCCAACCTCCTCTGTAGGATCTTCCCCTTCCCCTCTCCCCCAGGCTGCCACTGGCTCGAGAAGGAGGAAGAGGAGGAGGAGGTGAAGGAGGTGAAGGAGAAGGAAGTGTCCACAGCCCCATTGCACATGCCATGGCGCTGCCATGTCCGGTGTATGGAGACATGCCTGTGGTCCATTTGGATCCCTCAGCACTTTGCAGCCTGGAATAGCAGCCACACAGGGGGAGCAGATGGTCCCGTTGTCCCCTGCCATGGGACTTGGGAGATGTGGTCCAGCCAGTTTGTCCCCTGATTTTGGAGCTGTGGTTGCTCCAAAGCACAGAGCTCTGGACAGGTGACCTTAATCTATGCAGGTGTCAGGGAGGCCACAGCTGCATGGACAGAGGGTGGCACTGAAGGAGATGCCCTCAGGGCAGGTGTTGCTGTGCCCACCTGGCAGCATCCTTCTCCATGCTGGGAAACCCTGCTTTCCCATAGGGATGGTCTCCTGCATCCTCGAGTGATCGCACCCATGGGGGACACAGAGCCCGGCTGGTGCTCCCGTGTGCATCAGCGGCCGTGTCACGGTGCCACTGGTGCTCAGCCCTGGCAGGGAGATGGCTGACACAGGGCAGCAGCAGGCAGGAGCAGATGGAGCAGCACGGCAGGGGCCGCGGGGGCAGGAAGCCGGGGGCAGCAGGAGCGGCCGGACCAGCAGCCAGAGCCCTGTGTCCTGCAGAGAGGAAAATGGAAGCGCTGGGGGGGTGATGGGGCCCGTCTGAGCATGGCACAGGGGGCCCCAGTGGTCTCTTGGCCCAGTGTGTGCAGCAGGGACAGGCTGACCCTGCTCCCAGCTCCTCCCCCCAGCTCTTGTCTCACTCATGAGTGCAATGAGTTTCTGGAGCTCAGCCTGGCCCCAGGCAGGGCACATGCTGCTGGTCCCAGTGGGCTCAGCAGTGCCCACAGTTCCCAGAGAGCACCAGGGGCATTCCTGCAGGAATCACAGCAGTGCCAGCCCATGCCAGCCCATGTGCTGCCCAGCACAGCTCTGCCTGGTGCAGGCAGCAGTGATGGTGGAAGGATGTTTGTGTTGCCGCAGTGGAGGGAGGAAAGGGTCTTGACTACAGGGATTTTGAATCAAGCAAATCCCACGGTGCACCTGCTTTGAATCAGGGCTCAGAGCCACAGCAGTTCCTGGCAGGTCCTCAGGGCCATGCCCATGCTGGGGCACCCACAAGTGCTGGGGCTGCCCTTGGAGCTGTGGGCAGCAGAGGGTGGCTCAAGGAAGGGGGAGATGGGGAAACTGAGGCAGAGCTGTGACGTGGGAGCCGTGCTGTACTGGGAGCTGCTTTGGCCAGGTATGCTGGGAGCTGTTCTGTGCAACGTCTGCCCATCTCCATCCCTGAGGATCCCCATGGGCTCTGGCTGCCACAGGCAGCGACAGTCCCAGAGCCTCTGGGAAAACGAGGCCATTCCATGGAGGAGCTTAGCAGGGGATTTCCCTGCCCAGTTAGCCCCAGCTGCACAGGGCCATGGTGATGGGCCAAGGTCAGGCAGGACAGGCCTAGGAGGCTGCCAGTACTGGGGGGGCTGTTGAAGCTGGGGGGCTGCTGGCGCTGGAGTGATGCTGGCACTGAGGGGTGCTGGCACTGGGGGGGCTGATGGAACTGGGGGGCTGCCGGTGCAAGGGGAGGGGGCCCACACGGGCCGTGGGATCTCTGAACACGATATGGGACTGAGCCCCCCCTGCAAATCTCTGGTGCCCAGGGACACCGGTGGTCCTGCGGGCACCCACACCCACGGTGCAGGGAACCCCCCCGAGGGACGGCACCGGGCGTCCCCCAGACCCTGCCCGGGGGATCCCAGGGATGCTGCGAGGGGCGGGGACAGGGCCGCAGATGGGACCGGGATAGAGCGGAGCCGGGCGTGGGACTGGGGATGGGGATGGGGACCGGCCCGGGGGCGGTGCCGGGGGAGGCTCCGGTGCCGGTGCCGGCCCCGTTGGTAACTCCGCCTGCCATATTTATGGCAAAACAAGCGGTGGCGGAGCGTCGGGCCGAGCCGTGCCCTGCCGAGCCGAGCCGAGCCGAGCCGAGCCGAGCCAGATCGGGCGGAGCCGGGCCATGGCCTCCCGAGCGACGGCATCCCCAGCCTAGCGCGGCGGCAGCGGAGGCTGCCGGGGCGGCGGGCGTGGAGCAGGTAAGGGAGTCCCGGGCAGGGGGCTGGGGTTTGCCGTACCACTGGGGGCTGCGGCCGGACTATCCCCTCGTGGCTCCCCGGATCATCGCATCGCATCACATCCCAACCTCCCGCTTCACTCCCCCGTGTTCCACATCCCCATCCCATCCTCCCGAGATCCTCCCGGGCCATCCCAACCCCCTGGCTCCCCTCATTATCCCCATACCATCCTGCTGTGCCCCATATCCCTCTTCCCATCTCCCTGTGCGCTCTCCACCTCTCCAGCCCCCCGGGGGCCATCCCCATTCCGCGCTCCTGAGCCGAGTCATCCCACCCCATCCTACCCGTATCCCCGTAATCCTCTAGTGTGCCCCATCCCATTCCCATCCCTATTCTAGCCCATCTCCAATCCCATCCTCATCTCCATCTGCATCCCATCCCGCCGCAGTGCCTGGGCCGAGCCATCTCCCCCCGGTGCCCGGCTCAGCACCCTGCGAGGCCCAGCGGGCCCCGTGTCGGTGCGCAGCGGGGTGGGGGTGCCCGGGGTCACCGCCCCGGCGTCTGCGACAGTGCCTGGGACAGCCCCGCTCCCCCGGGGGGCCGCCCCACGCACTCTCCACCCAGCCCCGGCCCCAAACCACCCCCCCCCGGGGTGCTCGCAGCCCCCCCCCTCCGCCTGGCCGTGCCCGTTTGCGGGTGCCCTGCAGGGTGGGGGACTAGAGGGGCCAGGAGTCAGGGCATCCCCTGCACCCTGGGGTGCTGGTGACACCAACCTGGATGCCAGCACCGGGGGTACCCTCCTGGGCTGGGGGTGCTGCTCCCCCCCGGCAGGATGAGCCCTTCCGGAGGCACAGGCAGGGTGGAGGCTGGGCAGCCGTGTGTGCCTGGGGGGCTCCGGATGGGCGAGAGGGGATGTGGCAGTGCCGGGGGCACACAAGCTCTGAGGCACAGGCAGGGCCACAGGGCTGGGGGGCACAGGGCCGTGTGGAGGGGCTGCATGATGTGCAGGGCGGGCAAAGCCGTAGGGGTGTAGGGCACCGTGTGTGTGTCGGGGGGTGTCCTGGGGACGGCACAGGGGGAAGTGTCTATTTGCCATGTACACGGGGCAGGGGCCGGGGGGATGACGGGCTACCTCACCACGGGCTGTGCCAGCTGCCAGCTCCCGGGGCAGGCAATGCGCAGGCAGCAGCGGCCGTCGGTGCCCTGCTGGCACACACACGGCACACAGGCCTGTGCGCAGCGGTGCTGGCAGTGCCAGGGCACAGCACGCACAGGCACTGCCCCCACAGCAGCTGCTGGTGGGACCTCCAGCATCATCTGCTCGAGTAGGGTGGTTGCAGCGGCTGCAAGATGCTGCTCTGGCTGCATGTCCAGACACAGGTGCCGCTGCTGTGCTCGGGGCAGCACTCAGGGCGGTGCTGGGGGCAGTGTAGGTGCTGTTGGCCGTGCCCACGGGGCCGTGTGGGGGCAGTGGGCCCGGTGCAGCGCAGTGTGTGCTGGGGCTGCTGAGGGGTGGGGGGGAAGTGCTGCATGCTCAGTGCTCTGCATGTGCAGGCAGCATGCAGGCAGCGTGCAGGCAGCTTACCTGCTGCAGTGCCCTGGGCAGCGCTGCTGCCTGCTCAGCAGGATGTGTGTGGGCAGTGAGCAGGCAGGGTGGGCAGCAATGCCCAAGTAATGTGCGGGCAGCATGCCCAGGGCACCGGCCTGCACTTGAGGCAGTGCCCCAGAGCAGGGTGTGCAGGCAGCAGCCCTTGCCACGTGCAGGGACAGTCAGCGAGTGGGCAGTGCCCTGGCAGTGCCCAGGGCAGCATGGGCAGGCTGTGGGGCAGTCACTGGCAGAGCAGTGTGCACAGGCAGCTCGGGCCAGGGCACAGGCAGTGTGAGCAGTGTGTGGGCAGTGCCCTGGCAGGGGCAGCCCAGGCAGCACACACCGTGAGCATGGCGCAGGCAGCGGGCAGGCAGTGCACAGGCAGTGCACAGGCAGTGTACAGGCAGTGTGGGGTGCGTTGGCAGGGGGCAGTGCACCCCACCCCTACACAGCCCCCGCAGCCCACACGTGGCACGGGCAGGCAGCGACCCAGTTCCCGGCAGCCTCCTGCGGGTCCCTCTGGCATCTGGGGTCGCTCCTGGCCCCCAGCCCCTCGTGCTGCCATGGCCGGTGCTCACTTGTGGGGCTGTGGGGGGCTGGGCTGGGCACAAGGGCAGGACCCCACAGGGGTGGCTCCCGCCCACTCTATGGGCAGCGGCTCCTCTGAAATTGCTGCTGGCCAGTGTCAGCATCCACGGGGTGACAGAGGGTGGGAACCCCGGGCAGGGAGGCTGCTGCCTGCCAAAAATGGGCAGCGCTGAGGGTGAACGGGGATGCCCACGAGCAGGGGGGGTTGGAGAGCAGAAGGGATGCAAAACCCTTTCCCTCTGGAGGGGACTCAGTGTCAGAGGTGGGTGAGTGTGGGAGTGCAGTGGCATCGGCAGCACTGTGGGACCATCCCAGCTCCGCCCCCCACGATGGTCAGGGGGTGCCCGTGGCTGTGTAGGATCTCTGCTGTCCCTGCACTGCTGTGGAGTCCCAGCCCCCCACACAGCCTCCTCGCACACCCACGCCATCCTCACCCACGCTGTCCTCGCAGAGGAGGAATAATTTGGAGAAACCATGGCAACCCTGCGCTCCACGGGTGACGGGTGCTGCTGGGTGGGTGGGGGACACACTGGTGCCTGTGGGACAGCACCCACATCCCCGACGCACAGGAATGTGCACAATGGCCTCACTGGGTTTGGTTCAGCAGGGGCTGTGGCTGCAGGGGTCTCTCAGGGTGCTCCCTGTGCCCCCAAGGCATCCACGGCCCCGGCAGCAGGCCCTGCAGCACTGCTGGGGGTGCCCCAGGACCCTCATGTGCCTTGTTTATTTTGCAGTGCTGGGATGGAGCCGCCACCTCAGCCCACTCACCCCCTCCCTGCTGCTGCCGGACCAGGTAGGACCCCGGGTTATAGTTCCCTGCTCACCAGCCACCCAGACACCATGGGGAAGGGCTTCCCATCACCACCGTTGGCATCGCTGCGGTGTGAGGTGCTGTCTGCCCAGATCCAGCCCAGTGTCCACACGCTGTAATGCAGAGGGGCCAATGCTGGGCCACCACTTTGGGGGCAAACCTGTCCTCCCAGCCCTGGAGGGAGACACTGGGACCCCCACCTCTGTCCTCCTGGCATCCTGTTCTCCCCAGCTCATGCCATGGACAGACACCCCAACCCTACTGGCTTCACCTCAGCTCCAGCATCCGCAACCCCCAGCTTTGAGGCGGGTAACGAGGGGGAATCCAGGTCCCTCTCCCCATCCCTGCATAGTCAATGTTTCTTGCCAAATAAAGTCAATTCCTTTCCTTCAAGAAACACCTTCCCTGTGGTCCTCTGCTGCTCTTTAAAGCCAAGTACCCTTTGGTGGCCTTTGCCACCCACCTTTAGTGCATTGTGGAGCAGCCAGTATCCACTAGCGCTCTCAGGCCTGTGGTGACCAAAACAAGCAATGCTCAGAGCACACGGTGAGGTGACAGCCAGCTGAGGGTCCTCACTGTGGACAGAACACCCTCGGTGTTGGTCACAGCCCACAGCAACTCTGGAGGGGCTGGTGGGGAAGGTCAGGGCCAACACCAACCTAGTCCTGCAGGCAAACCCCCTCCTCTGCTCCCCCAGCTCGCTCTAGGGAGTTTGTGCTGATGTCCCCATTGTCACACAGCTGTGTCACACTGTGGCTGGGGACTCTGCGCACCCTGACCACCCAACAGCATTGTCCTGTGGGGTGCAGGGTGCTGGCACGTGGTGGGTGTCAGACCCTGTGTCCCATGGGAGCTGGAGCCACCATCCCACTCACCCTCCAGCCTAGGGGCTGTGTCATAGTCATGGGACACGGAGAGGACAAAGCCAGTGGGTGCTGAGCCAGCACATCCCTTCTGGCACAGGGAGGCAATGGAAGAGTTACTTCCGACATGTGGGTTGGGGCACCTCTGCCACCCCCAGTGCCACCCATGGAAGCCCCAGGGAGTGACGCGGCTCCGAGCAGCCAGGACTGTGGCCACCCTACAGGAGTGTTTGTGGGCCACAGTGGGTGCAGCCATCGTGTGGGGGGGTACAGCTCCTGCACCCCAGAGAGCCCCACGCTGTGGGGGCTTCCCAGCTACCATGGTGGGTGGTCGTGGTGCCTGTTCCTGGGCCATGCTCCTGCCTACAGTGCTGGTGCTGGGATGTGGGTGCACACAGTCCCAGGAGATCCCTCACTACTCAGGTGCTCACACCAGGGCTGGGCACACACTCCCTAAGGAAAACCCTGGCAGTGAGTCCCCCCAGCCCTGCTCAGAGCTTCTGATTCTCGTGATGCTGCAAGAGAGTCCCTGCATCCTATGGCCTAGGAACAGGGCATGGTGCCTCGTGTTCTCTCCCTGCACTGAGCTGGCACCCAGAGCTGCCCGGCTGCCCCCGCATGTGGCCTGCCAGCCACTCCGTGATTTGTACCCTGGATCTGAAGATTTTTGGCAGCTTCTTCCCCCACCTGAGATCTGACTATTAACAGCAGCAGTGGAGGGTAGGATGCCCCCGAACCCTCATTTCTGAAGAGGTGGCCAACTCCCTGCCCTGAGCCAGGAGCCATGGGGATTGATCTGAGGTCCCGCCAGGACTGAGGCGCCTCATGTGTTCTCTTGCAGGGCGGGCGACCGTCCTCTGAGGCCATCTGACAGGTGGGAGAAGAGTTGCTTTTAAGATGACACGAACAGACCCACCTGACATCCTGGTGTCCACAGTGTACCAAGACATCAAAGTGGCCACTGCAGCCCCTGGGGATTCTGTTATCTGTCAGCCCCTGGCACAATGTGACGCCTCCATGTCCTCATCCTTGTCCCGCGAGCCGCAGCCCTTCAACAAGCGCCACTGCAGGAGTTTTGACTTCCTCGAGTCGCTGGAAGAGCTGGGCACCCCCCCGGCCATGGAGCGCCCGTGCCCGCGCCCCGGCACGCCTGAGCCCACGCCGGGGCCGCCGGGCAGGCGGGCGCCACCGAAGCAAGACTCTTATGTCGGCAGAGCCCCCGTGCCTCGGAGTGAGCCGAAGCGCCGCGCCCGCTCCAAGAGCGCTCCACGGGTGAAGTCCACCTTCACCGCGGTGCCCATTACCGTGGCGGCATCGCCACCGCCGGCCCGGCGCGGGCGGGAGGTGCTGCGGGTGGCACGGGAGCCCTCCCGCCCTGATCCCTCGCCGCGCCGCGACGGCCCGGTGCCGCTGCGGGCGCTGGCCAACGAGGTTCACCCCATCAAACTGCAGCCGCAGCGCAGCAGCGTCAGCCGCATCTCCCCGCTCTGCCTGGGCAGCAACTGCTACGAGGGGGGGCCAGGGGCCAAGGTGGGCGCCAGCCCACACGTCAAGTGCCGGGTGGACATCAAGCCGGACGAGGCGGTGCTAGTGCACACAGCGCGCAGCCAGCGGGCAGCCCCGAACCGCCCGGAGCCGCCACGCTGGCCCCGCGCCCCCGGCGCCGCCCGCAGCTTGGCCGTGCCGGGGAGCCGGCAGGCGTCCGCATCCCGCACACCCACCCCCAGCGACTCCTACAGCGGGGACGCCCCGCTCCTGCCCTACCCCGCTGAGTACTACGAGGCGGATCCCCGGGTGCTGGCGTACCAGACGGTGCCGGTGCCGGCCTCACGGGAATTCAGGGAGTACCCCGACAGGGGCTGCATGACCTTCTCAGCCGCCGGCGTCCCCGCCAAGTTCTTCTACGCGGAGGAGACAGCACGGTGCCCCAGCCCCGCCATGCCCCTTCGTAGCTCCGGCTACGCCAGCTACCCCTACCCCGGCCGCCACGCCGTGCCCCAGCCCTTCTACGCAGAGGACCCGGCCAAGGCTGCCGTCCACACGATGCCGCCTCGGACGTTGTACGTGGAGGAGGCACGGGGTTACCCAGTGCAGGAGGCGCCTGCCCGCGCCTTCTACGGGGATGAGCCCCGTTTCTATGCCCCGCGCGGGACTCCCGTCAAAACCCTCTACGCCGAGGATGCTCGGACATACCCGGCCCTCGGGTCCTCTGCCCGGCTGTTCTACGCTGAGGACTACGGGAAGTACCGGGAGCGGGAGGTGCTGTCGCGGACGTGCCCCCCACCCCGCAGCGCACAGCCCCTGCACTTTGGGGACTGGTACTGTCCCGAGCGGGCCACGCTGCCCTACCAAACCCTGCAAGTGTCACGCTTCCCCCCACAGCAGGCCGGGCGCGAGGCCATGTTCTCCTCCTGGCACACCAGCTATGGCGTGACCCCACCGCGGCTGGGCCGGGAGACCCAGCACTACTCCAAATCCTGGGATAACATCCTGGCGCCGGTGACACGCAGGGAGGAGGCCCTGCAGCGCGGGCGCAGCTATGAGAACCTGCTCACCCAGGAGCAGCACCGTGCCTTATCCCCCGAGGAGCGCCGGCAGCCTGTGGTGATCAACCTGTCGAGCTCACCCAAGCGCTATGCTGCCCTGTCCCTCTCCGAGAGCTCCATCCTTGAGCGAGTGCATGCTGATGGCAGCCGCGGACCCCCGGGCCGCTCCTGGTACGTCACGCCAGAGATCACCATCACTGACAACGACATCCGTGCCGACGGGCTGGGCCGCAGCGAGAGGCGCTCGGCCAGCTGGGACATGCTGGATGCGGGACAGGAGCGTGGGCCCTATGCCGTCCCCTGCACCCCGCAGCCTGGCCCCAGGGAGAGCGGCTCAGGGCGCCAGCGCAGCCTGGAGCAGCTGGACGAGCTGATCACCGACCTCGTCATCGACTACAAGCCAGCGCCAGGCCACCGCGCCGGGGACAGGGACAGCCTCGCCGAGCAGCTCAAGCAGCTCCTGAGCAGCAGCGCCCCAGGGCCCCCCCGGCGGGGCGAGGGTAGGCGGGTCCCCCCCAATGTGCCCGAGGGACCCCGACCCACGAAGGAGCAGCCAGGCCCCAGCTCCCGTGCTGGCGCCCCACGGCCCTCACCCACCCCGCTGGCTGTCGGCCCCTTTGAGAAGTCGCCAGAGAACTGCTCGCCCGACCTGAGCGCAGAGGAGGACGACATGATGATGTGCTCTAACGCCAAGTGCCGGCGCACGGAGACCATGTTCAACGCCTGCCTCTACTTCAAATCGTGCCACAGCTGCTACACCTACTACTGCTCCCGGCACTGCCGGCGCGAGGACTGGGACACGCACAAGGCGAGCTGCGTCTACGGGCGGGTGGGCAGCGTCTGCCGCCATGTCCTGCAGTTCTGCCGGGAGAACGCCGAGGTGCACAAGGCCTTCTCGCGCATTGCCAAGGTTGGATACCTCTCCCGCGGCCGCGGTGTCCTCTTCCTTGGCTTCCCCAACGCTGGCTCAGCTGAGAACTTCCTCCAATTTGGGCTGGAGAGCCTGCTGATGTCCCCCACCTACTTGTCCCTGCGGGAGCTGGACAGCTACTCGGACAACCTGGGGGACTATGCCCGGGAGCTGCGGGAGACGGGCAACCAGTACGACCCCAACGAATGTTTCCTGCTGAATGTAACCGTGGCCGTCACCCAGAAAGTGCCAGAGAGGCCATCGCCCAAGACACAGGTGCCAACGGTCAGGAAATACGCCAAGGTGGCCTTAGCCTCCTCCAGCCCCGAGAAGAAGATCCTGAAGAAGGAGCGGGACATGGAGACATTGATCCTGACGCCACCGCCTGGCACGGCAGACATCGACAAGGAGGGGGAGGAGGGCCGGAAGGCACGGGAGATCTGCTTCATCAACATCCAGCGGGAGCTGCGCATCCGTGGCGTCTTCTTGCGCCACGAGTTCCCCGCTGTCTATGAGCAGCTCTGCGACTTCGTGGAAAGCAACAAGCGCTTCACACCCACCACCATCTACCCCATTGACAAGAGGACGGGCAAACAGTTCATGTGCATGATCATGGCAGCCTCCGAGCCCCGCACCCTCGACTGGGTGGCCAGCCCCAACCTCCTGGACGACATCATGTGAACGCAGGGCAGGGGGCACCCTTGGGGCATCCCCTCTGTAGATAGGTGCTGTCCTGTTGTGGCGGTGGGACAGGGACTCCCTTGGCTGCGGCACCAAGGGGAGGGGGCTGCGGGTGGCCAGCAGTGCTGGAGGGACCCGAGGGATGAAGGGAGCCCAGCCCAAGGTTTGCCCTAGAGCCCAGAGCCTGGCGAGACCCTGCAGAGCCCTCTCAGGTGAGCGGTGCCTGGCCAGAGTGGAGACACCCTATGCACCCCCCAGCCCCTGCCTGCCGGGCTGCCACTCACCCAGAGCCCCCTGGGGCCTGTTCCAGGGCCCTCAAGTCCAAGGGGTCCAGCAGCGGCCCCACGGCCGGGTGCTGCAGGGAGAGCTGGGCTGCACCAGGACCGTGTTCTCACCGTGTCCGTGTGTCCTGAGCGTGTCACTGCGCGAGCAGCAGGGACTGTGGAGGCCCAAGGGCGTCTGGAGGCACCTGGGCTGTCCCGGGCCCCGACGCGGGCTCTGGGCACAGAGCGGGGCAGGGCTGGGGGAGGGCGGGCGGGGTGAGGGATCCGCAGGGAGCGGGCGGGGGGTGTCTGACAGGGTATCTGACCGGGGCCGGAAGGAATCGCCGGTAAGGGGTGACGGCGCCGGGGCCGGCGCTGCCCGGGGGTGCAGAGACAGGGAGGCAGAGCCCCGGCCGCGGCAAAGGGCCCGCGCCCGCTGTCACCCGGAGCGGCCGCAGCCCCGCTGCCCCTGTCCTTCCCCAGCCAGGACCCGCTGTCGCTCCCGCTGCCACCGCCGGGGCCGGGCCGGGCCGGGCCGGGCCGGGCCGGGCCGCAGCAGCCCCGGCGCCCCCAGAGCCGTGGCCCCGCCCGCCAGGACCCTGCGCCTCCCGCGCGGCTTCATCGCCCGGCTGTGGGCGGGGCCTAGCCCGCGGGCGCCAGTTGGGCGGTGGGACGGAAGGGGCGGGGCAGGCGCTGGCGCTGGCGCTGGTTGGGCGCTGCCCCGGAGGGAGCGGGGCGGGCCGGGCTGGCATGGCGGGCGCGGCGCTGTCGCGGGTGCCGGTGGTGCAGATCGATGGCGATGGCGTGTTCAAGTACGTGCTGCTGAGGGTGCGCGGCGCCGGCGCGCCACACAAGGACGTCGTGCGCGGCCACGGCTGGGCCGAGTACCACGGTGAGGGGCGTGGGGCCGCGGGGGGGAAGCTCCGGCCCGCAGTCCCGAGGGACGCGGCCGCGGACCCCGGGGGCGGGCGGGGGCTGCCGGGAGTCCAGTCCGCCTGAGTCGGGGGGTCCCCGTGTCCCCCCCGCTCCCTCCCCGCAGCCGACCTGTTCGAGCGCACCGCGGAGGAACTGGCGCGGCACGGCCTAAACTGCGAGTGCTTGGGCGGCGGCCGCCTCGCCCACCGCCCCGAGGAGAGGAAGATCCACGTCTACGGGTACTCGGTGGTAAGCGGGGGCCGTGGGAGACCTACGCGCGGACGCGGCATCTCGCTCCCCACGACAGGTCCCGCTGGCCGTGGCCGAGTCAGCCTCGCGTCCCCTCAGGGATGGAAGGGCTGAGCCCGGCGACGCTGCCGGGGGTCCTGGGGTCCCCGGGAGGGAAGACCCCACAGAACCCTCTCGGATGAGCAATCCTTGCCCAGAGCAGGGGCACCCCACACGCTCTCTAGTCTCTGCCCGTGGGACAGTCACACACCCTGAGCCTCCCGGGCCTGCCCTGGGCACCATCCAACCCCAGCGCTGGGTACTGCGGAGGAGCTGGGCTGCACAACAGCCATGTCCTTGCTGTGTCTGCATGTCCTGAGTGTGTCACTGCAGGCGTGTTAGGTGCTGCGGGGCCCTGTCAGGGTGACTGGTGGCACGGTCGGGGGTGTCACCCATGCAGGGGGTCCCTAGGTGCTGACCCTGTCTGTGTCCGTGTCTCGGCACAGAGCCCAGCCAGGGCCAGGGCAAGGTGCTGGTCCCCAGGCCACAGTGCTGCCGGTTTTCCCAGCGCCGGGGTGCTGTGCCAGCCGCAGCTGGAGCCAGGCTGAGCTGCCACAGAGGGTTGTCACAGACACAGGCTCCAGGGCCTCTCTGGAGCTTGTCAGGCTTCCCCACGGGTGGCCACCCACCAGCTCTCCTTGGGGATCGTCTCTCCTGTGCAGGGCTTTGGGCGAGCTGACCACGCTGTGACCACGGAGAAGCTGAAGGCCGAGTACCCCGACTACGAGATCACCTGGGCAGACGAAGGTTACTGACTGCTCTGGCCGTGGGGCTAGCCTGGAGCTGGCGCGGTGCCGAGGCAGTGCCAGCAGGCTCCCTGTGCCTGGCAGTGCTCTGGGCTCTCTTGCTTTTCCTCTGTGAGAACTCGCCTGTTCCCCACCGTCGCTGGACTGTCCGTGTGCCAGGTGCTCCTGCCTTCCTGGCATGGCAAAGCTGGTGAAGTCAGTGGTCGCTCCATCCCAGCCTCCCGGTGCCGGGGGCTCATCCCATGCGTGTCTGTGAGAATTAAACTTGTTGGGGAGCACAGCTGCTCGGGTGGCCACACTCATGGCTCGGTGGCTCCTTTCCCAGCTCTGGGTTGTGCCCGCTGACAGCAGGAGAGACCCTGCAGGATTTCAGCCCCTTGAGGGGGATCTGACCCTGGAGTGGGCAGGATCTGGGGTAGGGACAACAGGAGGTACGTTGGGATTTGCCTTGGGAAGGGCTGAGACAGGAGGGGGGAAAATGATGGGTTCTCAGGCCTGGGGGAGGGAAAGGCAGGGTGAGGCCTGTGCCCGGTGTCCTGCCCCAGACTCCAAAGGAAGCTCACAGTGAGGGGTGATGAGCCTCGTGGGCAAAAAAAGGGTTTTCCTGTGCCTCATCCTTCCTTTCTGCAAGGTGTGACCCTCTCCTGTGCCAGGACGGAATGTCACCCAGTACTCACACGGAGGAGCACAGCTTCCCTGCGAGTCTTTGGATCATGGAGCTTGGAGGCATATCTGGGATGTCCTGTCCATCCATCAGCACAGCAGGACCAGCTCCAGCAGGTCTATCCTGATGACATTGTTGGGGTGTCCTGTGCAGCGTCAGGAGTTGGACTCAATGGTCCTTGTGGATCCCTTCCAACACAGGGGATTCCATCGTTCCATGATTTTATTCTATGATTAGGTTGCTGGGGGCTGTGGCCAAATGGGATTTGGGAATGTCCCTGAACCCAGACCCCCTGGCAGCCTGCTCTGGTTTTGAGAACCTTCACAAGAAAAAAGGTTTCTCTTAACCTTAAAGTGGTGTTTGCTGTTCTCGCGTTGTCCTCGCTGTCTCAGCCCTTCCCCAGGGCACTCCCTGCTCAAAGGGTCAGCTCCCTGCACCCTCCTGCCGGGGCTTACACACATGGGTAGCATCCCCCTGCACCTTCTCCAGACCGAGCACCTCCAGTTCAGCCTTTCCTCCTGGGAGTCCAGTCCTCTCATCATCATCAGGGAATCTCCTTCCCTAGAGACACTCAGAACCCACCTGGACACATCTGACTGCTCCAGGGAGCCCTGCTGGAGGAAAGGGGTGGGACTGGATTACCTCCAGTTGTCCCTTCCTGCCTGTACCATCCTGTGACCTGTAGGATATACTCTGCCCACAGCACCCAGGAGACCAGTGGCTGCTTTGCCACGGCACTGGCCCATGGCCAGCTCGGTGCTCCCAGGTTGCTGGGCAGGGCAGGGCTTCTTTCTGTGCCTGGAGTGCCCAGACTGGGGAGTGTGGAGCTGCTGGTCCCACTGGATCTGGCTGGCGCTGGGGGAAGGAGCTGAGCCTGCATTTTACTGTGCCTGATGCAATCCTGCTGCAATCCACAGTCCAAGGCCGTCAGCACAAGGGGAGAAGCTGCGCTCAGCAGGGGCCCCTCTCTGGGCACAGGGGCTGCAACAGCAGAGGTGAGAGGGGTCCCATGGGCTAGCAGCCCCCATGAGCCCTGGCAGCAGCTTCCCCTACCCAGGTGGGGAAGCAGGTGGGGGCAGCAGTTGCCATCACCAGGCAGCACTGGTGGTGGCCTGTGGGGCTCTGGCCACCAAGCCATGCTTCTTCCAAGCTGATCAGCCCTTGCTGGGACTCTGCAGGGATGTTCTGCCCCAAGAGTGACCTGATTGTGGCCCCAAAGCTGTGCCCCTTTGCCCCATGGGAGTCATGAGCTGGGTGCTGAGCTGCTCCCTCCAGCCAGAGTGGTGGAGGCAGGGTGAAGGTTGGCTCCTGCTTATGGCATCTCAGAAACCCGAGGTTCCAGGGAGACCTTAGAGCCTCACGCTGCCTAAAGAGGCTCCAAGAGAGCTGGAGAGGGACTTTGGACAAGGGTCTGGAGTGACAGGACAAGAGGGAATGGCTTCCCACTGCTAGAGGGCAGGGTTAGATGGGATATTGGGAATATTGGATATTGCTGACCCCCAGCACAGCTGCTCTCCCTGGCAAGGGTGCAGCCTACTGCCAGCCTGTGCCCTGCACCCAAAGGCTCTCCCACTGCTCCTTATGCTTGGGGACTGGTTCTCCCTGTGATCTAGCCCAGGGGACTGACACACCCACCATGTCCCTAGCATAGGTGCCAGCTTCTCCTGCAGGGCTGGCAGCATCCCTGGCTTCGCAGGAAGTGGCTTCATCCCTCGAGAGGCTGGTGCGTGTCACCAGCTGTGCCCTGTCCCAGTCAAAGCAGCGTCTTGTCCATGGTGAGAAGAGGGGCTGAAGAAGAGGGGTTCAGTGGGGGAAAGCTGAAGGTCTCCCTGGGACACCTGGCTGGCAGCTTGCTGCTGCAGTGCCAGCATGCCGGGTGGCAGGACCATGGTGCGTTGTCCCAGCTCATCACAGCCTCGCCGTAAACCCTCTGCCAGGCCGGGGAGCCGATAACGGCGGGGCTGAAGTCCAAAGCGGGCAGGTCCCGGGGAGCAGATTCCAACCCGGGGCTCACAGTGTGGCCTCTCCGAGCTCTGTTTTACTGTCGCGGTGGCAGGGATGGCTGCAGGCGGGCAGGTGCTGGTCTTCCTGGTGCTGCTGGGTGAGCTCTGCCGACACGGGGGTTGTGCCGCGGGCAGGGAACATGCTGGCTGCTCCACTCTGGTCCTCCACAGCCTGGGCTGTTTCCCCCAGCTCTGGGAGGGCTGTGCTGCTCGGGCTGGGGGGCGCTGGGGCAGGTACAGCCCAGCCAAAACCTCCTCTGGGCTCTTCTGGTGAAGGTCAATGCAGGGTTCCCCAGGGTGAGCAAGTGCTGGAGCTCCCAGTGCCGGGCTGGGTATCACCAATGGCTTTATTCAGCATGGGACAGAAAATGCCCAGATTTTCCTGTTTCTCCCCAAATGGGGGCTGGGACTATGATATAGCAGGCTCAGTGCCCCGGTGGGCTCTGGCACCCTGAGGGCACACAGGAGTGGGGCTGAGAGTGGGAGATGGCAGTGTGGGACATGTGGAGTGCCAGGGCAGTGACAGGGGGTCCTATCCAAGGAAGATCTCAGTGTGACCTGCCCCCCCCCTCCCATCAGGGTCCTAAACCAGGGTGCCCAGACAAATATCCCCTGCAAGCTACATGTGCCCTCTGTCACTTGCTGTGGGCAACATGCCTGGTTCCCTACAGGGCTTTCAGCCCCCTTGTCTCTCCCATAGCCAAGACCCTCCTCCCCTGCGGGTCAGTGATCATCAACAGCTGCAGCAGCGCAGCTGAGCAGCTCTGTGACTTTGTCTGCGACTGCAGTGACTGCTCCGACGAGAACCAGTGTGGTGGGTGCCCAGACTCCCCAGACCCACTCTCAGGCCCTGCTCCTGGGATGACAGCAGGCAACGGAGTGGAGAGTCTTGTGGGTGCAAGTCCCTGGGGTGAGGCTGGTGCCCAAGGTGGATGCAGGGTCCCCCAGGATGGGCACAGGACCCCAGGGTGGGTGCAGATCCATGGGGTGGGCACAGGTCCCCAGGATGCTGCCAGAGCTGCCCTGAACCCCCCATCTGCCCACCCTCAGGGTACCTGCGAGGCTCAGCAGTGCTGGGCACCCCCTTCACTTGTGACTTTGAGGATGGTGACTGTGGTTGGCAGGACGTGGGCACCTCAACATACAGATGGGTGCGGGGCCGGGCCAGCCTGGCCATGTGGGGCACAGGGCCTCACTCAGACCACACCGTGGGCACCGACCTGGGTAAGCAGGAGCTGCTTGGCTGGTGAGTGCTCTCTGGGCACCCACGGCACCACCCCACTGGGCTGTGGGTGCCCTCGAGTCAGGGTGCCAGGACACCCACCCTTGTAAGGTGCAGGGGATGGAGCAGACCCGTGGAGGGGCAGGATTAGTGCTGGCAGAGCTCCTGTGCCATCCCATGGGGCTGCAGCCCCTGCTCTGCTCTCTGCCCTCCTCAGGCTCGTTCTTGGTGACTGTGTCCCCCCCTGCAAAGACTGTGGCCACGGCCTGGCTCAGGTCACCAGAGATGCAGGAAGCAGCTGCCACATGTGAGATCAGAGCCTGGTACCACCTCTCAGGAAGCTGTGAGGGCACCCAAGGTGGGCACAGACAGCATCAAGTACCAGGCACAGGGCAGTGAGGATGGGAGGCAGTGGGGAGGGACGGGGCCCCCATGGCAGGGGCAGGATGGCAAGGCAGTCCTTGCCATCCCACTTGCCTCTTCCACACTCCACACACAGACCTGGTGGAACCCAGGAGTCCCAGCTCCAGTCCCCAGAGCTGGCAGGGCCCCCGGGATGCCCAGTGCCAAGGGTACTTTTGGGGCTCCCTGCAGGGCTCAATGAGATGGACCAGCCGGTGCTGCGCCTGGACGTGGCATACAGGGACGAGGTGGTGGGGCTGTGGCAGAGCCCTGAGCGCAGCAGCAAGGGCTGGCACCAGCTCGTCGCCTACCTGGGCCGGATCGCGGGGCAGTTCCAGGTGAGACAGTGTCGGTACCCAGGCACTGTCCCTCCAAGCTGGGGCCAGAGGAGCTGGGGGGTGCTCCAGGAGCCCAGGGGACCCAGGCAGCTCATGCCATCCCTGTCCTCCCATCACAGCTTATCTTCTCCCTGACACAACCACCCGCCTGCGGGGCAGAGGTGGCACTCGATGACATCATCTTCAGGAACTGTGGCTTGCCAGGTGAGTCCTACATCTGCTGATATGTGAGACAGGGTCTCGGGGGAATTGGGTGGGGCTTTGCACCCCAGGGGAGCTCTCCCATTGCCCACTGTGTCTTGAGGCACTGTGCCCTGGCATGAGGTGGACAGCGAAAACCTGTCCCTTGAGCCACCTCAGGGAAAGATGTGGGGGTGCCCACCATGCCCCTGTGGGGCCAGCCACTTGCTGACGTGTGTCCCCCCGCCCCAGGGCCCGGGCAGCAGGACTGCGGGGCCCAGGAGAGCCGCTGCAGCCGCGGCTCCTGCGTGGCACAGCACCGCCTCTGCGACGGTACGGACGACTGCGGGGACGGCTCAGACGAGGACACGACACGTTGCAGTGAGCAGCCCTGGCCCCGGGAGGGGGTCCTGCCCACCAGCTCCCTGACCACAGGGATGGACTGAGGCTCTGCCTTGGTGGAGAAGAGCTGTGCTGTGGGCTGGCAGGGATCTCCCCCAGCTCTGCCCCACAGCTGTGGAGCCAGGGAGGGAGAAAATCACCCCAAGGGTTTGTAGAGGGGTAGCATCAGCCCAGCCTGTTACCTGTCCATGAGAGGGCCAGGACTCCCATCCCTAGATCACAACTGTCCCTTCTCCCCGCAGAGTCCTTCACCAACTGCTCCTTTGAGCGTGATCTCTGTGACTGGGAGGCAGAACCTGGGCCGCCATCGTGGGACAGGAACACAAGCCTGAACCTGGGCACCTTGTACGGCTTCCCCACCCGGGACCACAGCACCACCAGCAGGGCTGGTATGACACATGACCCCCTCCCACAGGTTCTGGGGTGGACGTGCCCTGGGCTGACACACACCTGGGCTCTGCTCGAAGCTGTGCCAGGACAGAGGTGTCCTGCACTCACACACCTGCCTGGCTCCACTCAGCCCCTTCCTGGTGTCTCCCACAGGGTTTTTCCTCCACGTGAACAGTGCCCCCAACACGGGGCCCAGCGGCACAGCTCAGCTCAGCAGCCCCACTTTCCAGGCCACCAGTTCTTGTTCTGTGAGTCACAGCTGAGGCCTTGTGTCACCATCTGTGTGGGCACAATGGTGGCGGGACATGAGGTCCCCAGCTATGGGGTCCCTCATGTGAGGATGGGGCTGCGGTCAGCCATTGCTGGGGATGAGCAGCAGGTTTTTGGGAATGTTTTGGTGACGTCACACAAGCAGCTCTCACCAGGCCCTGGGCCCCCTTCATATGGTGGCAGCTCCCAGTGCCCATTGGGAGCTCTGAGCTCCTCCGGTCCTACCTCTGTGAGCATCCTGTGGGGCACAGGGGCCTGTGTGACCCTGCCCTGAAACTTGGCCCTCCCTCAACCCCAGCTCGTGCTATACTGCCACCTCCATGGCTCGGCCAACAGTAACCTCAGCATCTTCTATGTGACCAACTCCACCAAGCAGCTGGTGAGGGAGAGGACGGGGGACATGGGCAGCTGCTGGTTCCGGGAGAGAGTGAACTTCAGTGTGACAGAGGCCTTCAAGGTGAGCTGGTTCCATACTGGGGGGAGCTGGGCTGCCTGCAGGGTGAGGGGCACAGGGCCAGTCCAAGTGGGCACCCATGGGACAAGGGCTGAACTGAGAACCAGATACCAGAGCTGAGCCTCCAGTGCTGGCACCTGCCACCCCCATGTCCTTATGCCCACACCTCCAAATCTCCCTACCAGCCCCTAGCCCAGGACCACCCCACTGGAAATGGAAAGTGGTTGGGCTGTCTTCATCCACACTTCCCCTCCATGCCTTCCCACTGTCCTGGGTGCTGTCCCCCACTGCCACCAACACAGCTCTGCCTGCTCCCAGCTGAGCCTGGAGGGCACCCCAAAGACACCCCGGGGGCACCCTGATGGCACCCCTGTGGCACCCCAGGCATCTGCAGGCCACAGCTGCGTGCAGGGGCAGCACCATCCCCCTAAGTCCACTATGGCCCTGCCAGCCCACCCTGTACACCCCTGTCAACCCCTGCTCCCACCGAGTCCCTTCCTGGGGGAAGTGTGTCAGCCCGTAACAGGTGCTGGCTCCCCCATCTCACAGCTCCCTGGTGTCACCCCAGTACCCTCATACTGTGCAGGACCCCATGGTGATGTTGCTGGCATGGTGCTTCCCTGCAGGTGCTGATCGAGGGGGTGGCTGGCAATGGGGGGACTGTGGCCATCGATGACCTGATCCTGTCACCGGGCTGTGTGAAGGAGCAGGGTGAGCTGGAGGGCAGCATCCCTCACCCTGTTCCAGCGTGGGCAGCCAGTCCCATGTGTCTGTGCCCATGTCACCATCCCTAAAGGACCCAGCATGAAGTCTGTGGGTCCCTCTGCTCATCATAGGACCATCCTGGCTGCTGCACAGCAAGCACTTGCCCTGGGACATTGGTGTCCTTCTACTGTGGCTGTGACACTCCATCCTCTGTGCCAAAACATGTCACACAAGCAGCTCTCACCAGGCCCTGGATCCCCTTTATATGGTGGCAGCAGTGATGGGATGGGATGGGATGGGATGGGACAGAGTGGGGGAAATGGAGAGCCAGGAAGATGCTTGGGGACAGGGGACTGAGGCTTGAAAGGGTGACACCAATGCTGTTGCTGAACCCTCTCACTCCCGCTCTCCATCCTGGGGTGTTTCACCATCAGGGAAGTCTCCAGTCACGCTGCCGAGCCAGGCAGGTGCCGGTCCCTGTGCAGCAGGGGAGGTGGCCTGTGACAGCGGGGTCTGCATCGCTGCAGAGCTGGCCTGTGACTTCAACAATACGTGCACCGACAGCTCCGATGAGAAGCACTGTGGTGAGAGCTGAGGGGAGCAGTGGGACCCCAGGAACCCCGCAGTGCAGGGGACCAGGCAGTGGAGGGACACAGGCATGCCGGGCTGGAATGGCCAGGGCACATGGGTGCCTGTACAACCCCCAGGAGTGCAGTGGCCCAGCGAGGCTGAGCCTGGAGTTTTGGGTTGCCCAGAGAAGCTGTGGCTGCCCCATTCCTGGAAGTGTTCAAGGCCAGGTTGGATGGGGCTTGAAACAACCTGGTCTAGTGGAAAGCAGCCCCCCCATGACAGGGAGTGGAATGAGGTGGACTTTAAGGTCCCTTCCAACCCAAATCAGTCTGGGATTCTGTGATTCTTTGACTTTGCAGGGGCAACAACCTTCGAGTCAGGGGCTGGGGGCTGGCACGATGTCAGTGTGGGGCACCTGCGCTGGGGTCTGCAGAGGCTCGCTGAGCCCAACACTTTCCTCACAGGTGAGGCTGTTCCCACTGCCCTGACAATGCTCTTCGGTCCCCAGCACTGTGGGAGCCCCAGAGCAGGAACTCCTGCTCCCACCCTACTGGGGTGGCTGGATACCACTGCACGACAGGGGGTAATGCCCAGGCAGGATGCTGGGCTAGGGGTGCTACCATGGATGTGGGATCCTAGCCCTGACCTCACAGAGTGTTTCTGTGCCCAGGGTCTTTCCTGGCCCTCCAGGAAGGAGAAGGACAGATGGTGGGTGCTGCAAAGGCACGAACTCCTCTGCTGGGCCCCTCTGGCCCCACCTGCACCATGGAGATGAGCTACCGCATCCAGAGTGGCCCCCAAGGTAAACCCCTGTACACTCCTGGGGTGCCCTGCCTGCTCCCTGCCCCATGCAGAGCCCCCCATGCCCACCTGCCTTTGCTGCCTCTCCCAGCCCCATTTTGCCACATCACACCATCCTGAAGCTGGGGCATCCCTGTCCCCCTCCCTGTCTCCTGTGACCGTGGGCCAGGGCTGTGGGGGACTCCCACAGGGTGGCCAGGAGCTTTGGGTGTCCACAGCCTCTGCACCACCTCTCATGCCAGGCTTCCTCGCTGTCCGCATCCTGGATCACACCACTGGCACCACCCAGCTGGCCTGGCACACGCAGGGTCGTGTTGTCACAGCCGGGGAACGTGTCCGTGTCCCCCTGGGAGAGAGGAGCCGGCCATTCCAGGTGTGCCAGGGACGCAGGGACCAGCCTGGGGGGGCTTTCAGTGGGGCACTGCCAGTGCTGCCAGGCACCCCGGGCTCATGGCTGGTGCCTCCAGGTCGAGCTGCTGGCGCTGGTGGATCTGCAGGGTTCGGCAAGTGTCGGCGTCGACAACGTGACGTTCGAGCAGTGCTACCTCGGCGTGGTGGCACCCACAGCTGCGGGTATGGCCAGGGGCACGTGGGCAGGGACAGTGACCCCAGAGCCCCCCCGGGGGCTGCCTGGCGGCTGTCACCCTGTCCAGGGACAGGACCATGGTGCAGAAGCCACATCCTGCTCTGACCTGGGACACCTGCATGGGGTGAACCTGGAGAGTGGGGCGAGGGAGCAGAGGGAACAGGGGGACTCATTTACTTCTGGAGTGCCTTATCCCCTTCCACCTCACCTCGACCACATCTCTGGCCAGAGCTGACCTGCAGCTTTGAGAGGGACATGTGCGGCTGGTACCAGGATCAATCTAGTGACTTCAAATGGGTCCACAACATGGGGCAGGGACAGGGCTCTGACCACACCACCGGCTCAGGTAAGAGGCTGGCTGCTCTTTGGGGGATCCCAGGGCACCCCACTTCCCTCTCATCTTGGCACAGGCCAAGACACGCCCTTTGCACTTCAGCAGCCCCATACCTGTGGAGTGAGCTCGCCTGGGGGAGCCTGGAAGAACCCAGGTTGGGGTATGGGTGATGTGGGCACAGCTCAGAGCACTCACATCCATGTTCTCTCCACCCTGGCTGTCCTCACCACTCAGGCTACTTCTTGTCTGTGGACCCCTCTGCGCTGTGGAGCCGCGGGCAGCAGGCACAGCTCATCACATCCCGCCAGGATCCTGCTGCTGCCCCACGCTGTCTCTCCTTCTGGTACCTCCTGGCTGGCCCACAGATTGGTATGTGCCCCCTGGAATCCTCACGGGGATGCCCCAAGCTGGCTCCACTGTGGGGACAGCAGGTGCTGGATGGCTGGCCCCCACCCCTTGCCTAGGCACCCTGAACCTCAAACTGCAGCCAGAGGGAGAGGAGGAGACAGTGCTGTGGACTTGCCGGGGGACCCAGGGCAGCATCTGGCACCGGGCATGGGCGACACTGCCCGCCACAGGCCAAAAGCCATACAGGGTGAGGACCAGACCCTTCTGTGTCCCTGGCACCAACAAGGCACGGGGCTGTCTGACACCGCTGCCTGGCTGGCAGGTGGCCTTTGAGGTGCTGCGGGATGGATTCCTGGGGGATGTGGGGCTGGATGACCTGGCGCTGACAGCGGGGCCCTGTGGGGCCGAGCTCTCCTGCTCCTTTGAGGCAGAGGGCTGTGGACTGGCCGCCAGCGGGCAGGGCACCTGGCAGCGACAGAGCAACGGCACCGGCACCACCGCCGGCCCCGCAGCTGATCACACCACCGGCACCACCGCAGGTACAGGGCTACAACAGCCTGGGGCTCGGGGAGCCCTGCTGCCTCCCTGCCTGCACTGTCCTGCCTGCCTCCCTGCCCTCTCTGCCTGCCTTTCTGCCCCCCCTGTCTGCTCTGAATGTCCTGCCTGTCACCACATCAGCTCTGCTTGCCCACCCTGTGTCCTGTCTGCCCTCCCTGCCTGCCCAGGATGTGTGGAAGGCAACCCTGTACAGGGTTCCCCAAGCCTGGAACTCTCCAAACCCAGAGTTTCCCACCCCCAGGGCTCCCCAGTCCTGGGGAGGTCCCTGAGCTGGGGAGACTCCTCAACCTAGGCAGAAACCCCAGACCCAGTGGTCCTCTAGGGCCCTTCAGCAGGGCTCAGCAGGGACCATGGCATGGAGACTTCTCTCCCCCAGGTCATTACATGGTGGTGAGCACGGGCAGGGACTCCCTGCCTGCAGGGCACAGGGCTGTCCTCACCTCCCAGCCCTACCAGCCCTCTGTGCCTGCCCAGTGCCTGGCCTTCTGGTACCAGCTGAGCGCCAGGACCCCAGGTGAGAACCACCCTCCCCGAGACCCCTGGGGGCACCTCCAGAGGGGGGGGTGGTTCCTGCACAGCACAGCCCTGGACCCCTCCTCCATGGTGGGTGCCCTGGGCAGGCTCCCTTGGGGTGTTTGTGGAGCAGAGCGGGGTGCGGAGGAAGGTGCTGAGTGTGAGCACCATGGAGGGGAGCGGCTGGCACCGCGGCCACGGCACCATCCAGCCTGATGGCGACTGGCAGGTGAGATGGGGCAGGGTGCCAGGGACAGCTAGGGGTGATGAGGGTTGACTGCCAGCCTCAGCATGCCACCCTGCCCAGGTGGTGTTCGAGGCAGTGGGAGCTGGGGGTGACCATGGGTACATTGCGCTGGACGACCTGCACGTGTCGGACGGAGCCTGCCCTGAGCCAGGTGAAAGCCCACCCCAGGGGGGCACCATGGACCAGATGGGGGAGATGGGACATCCCATGGGGGTACGCAGCCATGGGGATGGGGACAGCCTGTCCCTTCCATCCGGACACTCTGCTCCTGCCCTCAGCTTGGTCTGGCCCAAAGCTGGCAGTGGTGGGAAGGGGGCTGGCGGCTGCCCCCTGCCCCCAGATGCTCCATCTCCTGCCAGGCAGCAGTGGGTGTCTCACAGCCCCCCTTTCCTCCCAGCATCCTGTGACTTCGAGCAGGATATGTGCGGCTGGAGCAGCCCCTCGGACCCCCACCTGCACAGCTTTGCCTGGGGCTGGAAGAGCGGGGTCCCTCTAGCCAAGTACCCCGGCCCTGAGCAGGATCACACCCTGGGCACAAGAAATGGTAGGAAACCCATCCCTGCCCGGGCACCATAGCATGGCCAGAGGGAGGAAGAGGAGATGGGGATGCATGGGGTCACCCCAGTACCTCCTGGGGAGCCTAGCTCCTCAGCATCCCTGTCTCCTCCTTGCCTGGGAGGGACAGCTCGGTCCCAAAGGTAGGTGCAGGGCTGTGGGGTGCCATCCTCTGGGCATTACTCTGGGGATTTTGGGGTGGAGTGGGGCAAGCGGGGTGGGCTGCAGGACTGGAAGACACCCTGTGCTCTGTCCCTGCCTGCCCAGGTCACTATGTGCACTTCGACACCAGTGTGCTGGGTGCAGGGGGCACCAGTGCCCTGCTGGAGAGCCAGCCCTTGCCTGCTACCACCGACTCCTGCCTGCGGTTCTGGTACCACATGGACATCCCAGAGCACCTCTGTGAGCACCACAGGGGTGGGGAGGAGGTGCTGTCCCTGGGGAGGGCATCATGACCCCACAGTGGGAGTAGGGGGCTTGGTTGGGGGCTGCAAACTCCCTCCCCACCCATAGGACCATGGACACTCTGGTTCAGCTCCAGCTGGGTGGGGATGGCCTGTTACTGCTGAATGCTGCTGTCCCAATGGAGGATCGCATGGCAGGGAGGGCCCCATGACTTTTGGGGGGCTTTGGGTGATCAGTGATGCCGGGGTGCCTGTGTCCCCCCCCTTGCAGCCAGTGGGGAGCTGCGGGTGATGCTGCACAGCACAGCAGGGCAGCGCCTGGTGTGGAGCGTGGAGGGACACCACAGCTGGGGCTGGCAGGGCAGCATGGTGCCTGTGCAGAGCCCCAGCGAGTTCCAGGTCAGTGAGGACACCATGGGGTGCAAGGTGCCCAGTGGGGGTGCTGGGTGCCCTGCATCAGATCCCACCTTCCCTCACAGATCATCTTTGAGATCACCACACGGAGGTGGCCGTTGGAGGGGACAGTGGCACTGGATGATGTTGCGTACAGTGCTGGGGTGGGCTGCCATTCTAGCCTGGAGGAGCCAGTGGAAGGTGCGGGGGGCGGGGGGGGTGGTTCTGGCTGTAAAAGGTCACCCCAGCACTGCTCAGGGTGCTGGGCCAAGGCTGGAGGCAGCTCTCTGGGTGGCGGGTCAAGCCTGGCAGCATCTCCTCTCCCTTCTCTCACTGCAGAGAAACCCTCAGGCAGCTTCGTGGCAGAGGTGGTGCTGGGTCTGCTCCTGGCCCTCGTCATTGTTACGCTGGTGGCTACTGGGGGCTGGTACTGGCTGAAGCAGCAAGGGCTGGCAAGCAGGACACCAGCGGAGAGTGACACTCCCCAGGGCTTTGACAACATTACCTTTCGAGATGTAAGGACAGGGTGAAGGACTTTTCTGATTACCCCAACTGCACCAAAACAGCATTTTCCTAAAAGCTCAGCAGATGTTGGCAGGCTCCCCCTGACACTGCACTCTGCCAACGTGACAGGGAGCAAAGGGCTCTGCCTCTTATCTGCTTGTTGATAAACGAGTGACCCAGAGCTGTAGGACTGACCTAGAAGCACTGCTGCTGCCAGGCAGCTGCTCCAGAAAGAGCTGAGTGTGCTCCTACCCCAGAGCCCTGCGACAAGGGGGTCTGGCAAACGTGGCTCATCCTCACCCAGCCAGCAACCAAATCCACGAGAGGCAGCTTAAGCTGTGGGTCCCTTGGACAGGCCTGGTGCCACATGGACCATGGCAGAGCCCCCAGCCCCAGGAGGGATCCCAACAGAGGATGTGGAGCCCCTTGGGTGCACTTGGGGTTTAGTTCCTCTGCTGGGGTCATGGAGGGCTGGCACACAGGTTCTCTCCACCACAGCCTGAAAGAAATCCTGGTCTCTCACAGCAGACAGCCCACGTTTGCCACTGATTCCCGCTTACCTTTCTTTGCAGGACAAGGTTATTGTATCTCCACTGCCAAGGGAGGGGGATGAGGCTTGAAATTATCAGCCAGCAGCAGAAATTGCCCACTCCCACCAGGCAGACCATTCCTCAGCCAGACCCCACACTCCAGCAGCCACCGGCTCTCTGCCCCCAGCACCAGGGAGCTGCCGTGGCACCACCTGGGCTGCCGGTCCCACAGAGACACACCGCTGCCACTACCTCCAAGTGCTCGGGAAAAGCATTTTTGTTGTTTGTAACATGATCTTCCAAGACACAGCAATGTGCCTGTGCTTTGGCAGGCCCCAGCAGCAGGAGTTCTTCCAACGACCGTCCTTGTCCGAGCAGGGGGTGAAGTGTGGGGTCCTGGCCCCCAGAGCTGGGAAGAGCAGCAGGTGCTGCACAGGGCATGAGCCACTTTCCACACCCAGGATGAAGCACAAGAGCTTCCACAGCAGAGCCCCCACGGGGAGGAAGCCCAGTATTTCTGCTGGGTTTGGGGAGGGGGGCTCTGAGGAGGGTGAGCAGGAGGGATCAGAGTGGGGGGCACCATGCAGCACCCCCAAAAGGGCAGCAGGCAGCCCCGACTCCAGTGTACAGGTGCCCACCTCCTGCCCACACACCTTGCAAGGACTCTTTAACATTTTGCCTTTAAATGTCACTGGGCAAAAAAAAAAACCCAAAAAAGTTCCTGAGGCACAGGCTGGGCTCAGGGCCTGGGCCCCCACCCTGCACTAGGACCTGGGACCTCTCCCTCCCACCAGCTCTCACACCTTATCACTGTGAGCTCTGAAGCAGCCCAGGGCCAAACCTGCCCCCCACACCCAACCTGACTCAGCCACTGCACAACAAGCAGCCCACCAGGGTCCTGCCCCCACCAGCCCCCCATGCCTGGCCAGAGGACACTAGAGCATCCTGCTTTCCCAGGGTGTCACCAGAGCCTGTTTCCCTGTCACCCAGCTGTGTCCCCCCTAGGTGATGCCTCAGAGCACCATCCCCCAGCCCTGTCCTGCCTGCAGGAATGAGCCCCCAGCAGAGCTGGGTAAGGAGGGCTCAGACTTCGCCCATAAGTGCATCTGCCTGGCTCTGCAGAACCCCAACACCTCCCCTCTCCTCCACAGAACTGACTCCATCCCTGGGCTGCCAGCCAAGCTGCAGCCCTCCCCCAGGGGGGAGGAGTGACACAGCCAGGGAGGCTAGGCATCCTTTTAATTACAATCCCAGAAGGAATAGGTGCTACAGCTCCAGTCACGCCCAGCCACAACATTTGCTACCAGCTGGTCACATGCAGCAGCTCCCCTGGGCAATTGAAGGGTATCAAACTTTATTATAGATCTCTTTAAAACAGGCTGGAAGGAACAAACCAAACTCATTGAGATATAACAACTGAGTCATCATTTTTGATCAAGCCCCAACTCTCCCAAATTATTTATATATAATATATCCCACCCGTCCCCTAAACTGTTCTAATTAAGTGATCACATTTCAGACCACCCTAAGTGCCTTAACATCAGCTGCTGCTAACATCACAATGCACATGTTTTCTGGCAAATCAGAGGCAGGGTCTGGGTTTTTTGGGGTGCTTAGATCCTCAATCTCTGAAAAGGAGGAAGGAAAAACAAACATCAGGAAAATTGCTTCTTTAAGGTTGCCTTTTTACAGCAGGTATAGATTCGGCAGAGTTCCCCCCCAAAGCAAGTCTGAAACCCTCTTGTTCAGCTTCACAATAAGCAGAGTGTTTGAGGAGAACCAGCCGGGCCAGATCAGTCTGAACAAACGGATTTCGAGGCTTTGTTGTCATTTCCCTTTGGGTCCGGTTTCCAGCGGTTTTCCAATGTCCTTCCCACGCAGTTTGAGGCCTAGAACAAGACAAAGAAGACCACCACAATCAGCACTCAATCATTCATCCAGTAACTTTATGTCCTTCAATTTTGGCTATAAGGAAGAGAGCAGAAAAAGAGGGCAGGGGAACTACAGTTCGAGAGAATCCTACTTTAGTTTCTAGGAGCACCAGACCAACTTCAAACAAGACCAACTGTCCTCCTAGGAAACGGGATCTGAACTGGCCCGGGACAGTAACACCAACACTAAATCCTTCCTCAAGTGCCCTCAGGCCTCCGTGGGTCTCAGCATCTCGCTGGTTTAGGGGGGAAGCACACAGGGGTGATCCCCAGGACATGGCCCCATGCATGAAGGTGTAGACAAAGAACAAGAGCTCCCAGTTCTGGTTCAATCAGCAGACCCACGTTTTATCAGAACACAGGTGGCACCACACCCACGATAACCTCCAGCCAGCAACATCCTTGACAAGGACAATGTAAATACCTCCCCCCAGCCCATCCCTCCCAGGCCCTGGAAGCATCGAGTCTCCCTTTGCTCACCGATGGCTCTCTCGATCTTGCCCATGACCTGGTTGTTGGGGATCGCTCGTCCCGACTCATAGTCAGCGATAACTTGTGGTTTTTCATTGATTTTCTAAAAAGGGAGGATGAGTCTCAAACACAGCAAATGCTCAGGAGCAGCCCCCCAGGACTCACACAGGTAAAGAACAGGATTATGACAGGACAGATGACCAAGTGTTGCTCCCAGGCTGACTCCATCCCCACTGGCGCCTCCCTGCACTGGTAACATCCATCTTGGACAGACTGCAACCTCCCTCCCTCCCAGGAGCAGGAACACCAAGGACTGCTGTTCCTTCAGACAGCAGCGAGCTCTCGCTGCTCAGCCCCAATGGTACAAACCCCAGAGATTGGTGAAGCTGCCGGGGGGGGGGGGAGGAGCAGCCTCCCACCTCCCAGCTCAGCAGCCACAGCAGGCTCTGCCTCCAAGATGGGGCTCGAGGGCTGCACAGACAAACCCCAAAACATTTCCCAGACAACTGAAGGCACCAGGAGATTAGACACCAGAGATGCTCCACTCCCCAAACTTCCTGCCCATGACACTATCCCACTGCAGCTGCCCAAGGGGGACAGAAAAGGTGCCCACCCTCACCCACAGGTGCCAACCCTGCCCCAGGTGCCCCTCACCGTGGCCAGGTCCTTCTGCGTGAGGCCCTTGCTCTGCCGGCCCTGCTGGATCACTTTGCCCACCTCCAGGGAAACTCTGTCATGGTGCAGCTCCTCTGTTTCACGGTCAAGCTTGGCCGTGTTCTTTGTAATGAAGTGTTGTTTGTTCTGGCCTGCTGCCCCTGTTATTCCAAGAGAGAACAAAAAAACAACCAAGGACAAACAAATCAAGGCTCAGAGCTGTGCCAAAAAAGTATCAAAGGGCTTTTTCCAAGCCCTCAGCTGCTCAGGATCCCAGAGAGCTGTCAGGATTACAACATGCCAACATCAGCACTGATCTCACCCAGATCCTGCCCATCAGGGCAGCCCTGTTCATGGTGCTGTGCAGAGCACAGGCCTGCAAAGGCCCCTTTCCATACTTTACACCTGAACTTCTCTCCAGACAGGCCAGGTCTTGCTTTTCCTTCGGGATTTAATACTCAAACTTCACTCCAGACACATGTTTGTGCTGCAGCATAGGGCGTTAATACTTGAAGTCGAATCTTGTTTGCTCAGGTATGAGGCAGCACGAATAAGGGTCTTTTAACCAATTTTCTGATGCCTTTTATAAGTAAATTCTAACTGTACTTAGCTTCACTGAAAGCCTGAGGTCCAAAATCACATTATTTGTTTTGTTTCATTTTACAGTATTTAAGTCTTAAGCTGGATCCTTTGTCTCACATTAGTCTTTGACATTCACTGTCTCGACACAGCTGACTAAACTTCCTTCAAGAACCATCTCTTTATTTATTTTCAACCATCGGAATCTCCTCCCTACAGTGAGAGAACCTGGGAATTTACTTCAGACAGGAAACAAGGGATTTTTACAGAGAAGTGCCACAGGAAGATAAACAACCGTTCAATCTCTCAAGAGAAATAAGTTGCAAAAATAGGGAGCTTAAGTTTTGCGACCGGAAGAGCTCTCACAAGATCTCTGCAGAAACCAGCCAGGGCTGTGCTCTGGGCCACCAGAACCTCAGGGGGCGTTATCCGCGCTCCCGAGGCGCGCGGGGGTCTCGGGTCTCTGCGTTAGGCCCAGCTCAGGCCGCCGGCTCAGCCGGGCGGTGCCGCCTCCTTCCCCCCCACCCACAGGCAGCCGCCCCCGGGGCCGCCCCAGGTCGGGCCGGGCCGGGCCCCCCCTGCGGGATACCCACACTTCTTAGAGGTCTCCACGTCCTCCCCGCGCCGCTGGGCCGCCAAGATCGCCTGGGGAGAGAGCGAAAGTGCGGGCTGAGCGCGGCACAGCTCGGAGCCGCCGCCTCGGCCGCACCAGGCCCGGCCCCGGCCCCGCAGCCCCCGCGCCGCCCGGCGCTGCCCCCGCTGACCTGCTTGGACTTGGCCTGGGCGGCGCTCGGGCCCTTCTTGCGCAGCACCGTCACCGTGTCCCAGTCGCTCTCCGCCATCGCTGCGACCCCGCCCGGGCCGCGCCCGCCTGGCCCCGCCCCACCCCGCCCCCGGGGAGGGGCCAGCGCCGCGCGCGCGGATTGGGCGGTGCGCACGCCCGTCACGGGCAGAGCCGCTCATTGGCGGGGAGCGGTGCTAGCGCGGCGGGCGGGGCCGCGCGGCCCCCATGGACTTGGGCTTACCAGAGCCCAGCGTGACGTAGTTGCTGATGATAGGTGTAAAGCCTGCCAATCAGCCGTCTCGCGCTTCGATTGGCTAGCTAGCCAGTCAGCCTGAAGGCGGGGAGCATGCGCCCCTGCACGCTGCGATTGGCTACTGGCATTGTCAGTAACCCGGTACCCGGCACGGATTGGTTTTCTCTCCGGTGCTGTCACATCCGTTGGCCAATGGCCGTGCCCGGCTGAGACGAGCCGAGTGGCGGCCCGCGGTGCCTGTACCGGGCGGTGCGGGAACCCTCCCGTCCCCGAGAGCGGAGACGGGACCGGGCCCGAGGGGACACGGACAGGGCCGAGGGGACACGGGAGCAGCGGCTGAGGACACTGCGTTGGTTCAGCCCAGGGAAGGGGATACAGAGGACTGACCGCACTGGGGTCTACAGCTCCTCCCAAGGGGCAGCTCCCATCTCTGCTCCTGTGACCAGTGACAGGACCCGAGGGAACGGCTAGAGCTGTGTCAGGGCAGAGTTAGGTTAGATCTCAGGAAAAGATTCTTCCCCCAGAGGGCGGTTGGGCACTGACCAGGCTCCCCAGGGCAGTGGTCATGGCCCCAAGGCTGCCAGAGCTCAAGGAATGTTTGGACAACGTTGTCAGGGACAGGGTGGGATTGTTGGGGTGTCTGTGCAGGGCCAGGAGTTGGACTGGATGGTCCTTGTGGGTCCCTTCCAGCTCAGGAATTCGATGAAACTCCCTGAATTGCATGAGAATCACCCAGAGAGTTCCGCAATAAAGGCAGGAAAAGCTGCTCCTGCTCTCGTCATTTCTGAAGTGAGAGGGGACAGGGTTAACGTTCCCCATGTGGGTTTTTGTGGGGTCTCCCCATGACAAAACGCAGGAGGAGTGGCTGGAGCCCGGTCATGGTGATCTGGGCACTGCTCGGAAATCAGGCGCCGGGAGAGCACAGAGGTTTGTCATCTGTCGTCTGTCAGCCGTCACTGCAACACGCCGGGCCCCGGCTCCCGAGGGGCGGGAAAGAGCAACCGTGGGACGAGAGATGGAACGTCAGCGGGGCGCAGCAACAGCAGGAATGGGAGCAGACCCAGGTGGTCCGGTCTCATCCCGTCGTCATTGGAAGCAGCCCCGGGTGGTCCCGTCCCGCAGCGGGTGCTGTTTCCTGCCCCTTTGGGAACAGCACGTCCTGCCCCGGCACTGCTGCCAGATCACGGGCAGGTCAGGAAGTGCAGGCAGGGTTTTCCTTGGCTGGATGACATCACGCAGCCGAGAACTCCAAGCCTGCAGAGCTTTCCATGCTGGTGTTCCCAGAGCAGTGCGGTGTGCCGGGAAAAGGGCGGTTGCAGTGCAAGGAGTGACGCGAAGCCGGTGCGGGGGAGCTCTGCTCGTGCCATTCCCGGTGCCGACAGGGATGTCCCGTTCCCGGCAGCCCGGCGGCAGCCTGAGCAGGACGTGGTGCCGCCGCGGCCCCGCCGTGTCCCGAGCCCCGACCCGCTCGGCCCCGTCCTCGCAGCCGCGCTGCCGGGGGAGCCTCCTCGGCGGCTCGGTCAGGGCAGCACTGAGCCGGCTGCCCCGGCTCTGGCCGGGCAAGATTTCCCCAGCCCGGGTGAATTCCCCCGCAGTGAGAACGTGCCAGCGGTAAAGCCCTGGAGCCCGCGCGCCCAGGCGGGCTCGGGGGACTGCGGGCTGGGGACCCCGGGTGACAAATCCTGCCGCGGTGACCTTTCGATGAGCAAGTTCCCCTGCGAAAAGCACCTCGCCGCGGCTGTGCCGCGCCTTTCCCCACACGGCGTTTGTCCTGCCGCCGCCCACCCTTCCCGGCCTCCCCCTTCGCGTGTCCTCGGGAAGGCGCCACGGGACGCGGGGTGGCTATGGCACTCTGTGCGCAGGTAGGGGAGCACCCACCGCTGCCCAAAAGTGGCTTAAAGCAGTTCCTCAGGGTGCCAAGGCTCACCCCGGGCCGCTCCCGAGGGACCAGGGGCTTCTCACCCTGCGAATGCAGCGGGAGGGTGTCTGTCCCTCGGTGGGACCCCGCGGGGGGATCAGGGTGCCCCCGGGCTGAGCACCACAGTCTCTCCGGGCCCCCTTCCAGCAGGTGCAGGGGGTGGAGGGGGGTCCCAGGGGGTGGATAAGGGGACCCGGGGGGTGTATGGGGGGTGCCGGGGGGTGTATGGGGGGTGGATGAGGGGACCTTGGGGATGGAAAAGGGGACCCAGGGAGGCGTATGGGGTGTCCCGGGGGCTGTAGGGGGGGTCCAGGGGAGTGGAGGGGGAGTCCCAGGTGGTGTATGGGGGGTCCCGGGGGGGGTGTATGAGGGGACCCTGGGGGTGGATAAGGGGACCCAGGGGGTGGATGTGGGTTCCCGAGAGGCTGGGTTCATTGCCAGTGGGGTGGCCTGAGGCAGGGATATGGCAGTGGACCGTGGGGGATCATCAGGACGCGGTGCTGAAATGAGAAGTGGCAGAGGGTGTGTTTGGGGGGGCTGTGTGAGGGGGCGATAGGAATACTGAGTGGCTGACAGTGGGTGACGGTGGGTATGGCAGGAGGCATAACTGGGGGTGTCGGTGTGGGGGTTTTGGGAGGGTGATAGGGATTGGTGTGGGGGTGTTGGAGGTGCAGGGATGGGTGATGCTGTGGGGGTGACGGTGTGGGGGTGTCTGTGTGGGGGTCTTGGGTTGTCGGTGTGTCGGGGTTGGTATGTCGGTGTGGGGGAGTCGGTGTGTCGGTGTGGGGGAGTCGGTGTGTCGGTGTCATTATGTCGGTGTCGTTGTGTCGGTGTCGTTGTGTCGGTGTCATTGCGTCGGTGTGGGGGTCCCGGTGGGTCCCGTTCGGTGTCGAGGGCGGGGCCGTTGCCCTCTGTGGGCGGGGAGGCGTGGCCATGTGGGGGCGTGTTCATGTGCGGGGGCGGGGCCCGGCGCACACACGTGTCCGGGGGCGGGGCTCGGCGGCGTTTCCGGTGCGGAGCGAGGGGCGGTGAGTGCGGGCGGGGGCACCGGGGGGGAGCGGGGGGACGGGGCCGGAACCTGAGCGGGCCTCCCTCCGCCTGCAGCCCCCGCCGGCACAGAACCCTCCTGGGTCTGGCACAGACCTCCCCGGGTCGCGGGGTGTCCGCTCGTGGGGGCTCCCCGCGGAGCCAGGCTGGGAGAGCTGGGGGTGTTCACCTGGAGATAAGAAGGCTCCAGGGAGATCTCAGAGCCCCTTCCAGTGTCTAAAGGGGCTCCAGAAGAGCTGGAGAGGGACCTGGGACAAGAGATGGAGGGACAGGACAAGGTGAAATGGCTTCCCACTGCCAGAGGGCAGGGTTAGATGGGATACTGGGGAGAAATTCTTGGCTGTGAGGGTGGAGAGACCCTAGCACAGGTTGCCCAGAGAAGCTGTGGCTGCCCCTGGGTCCCTGGAAGTGTCCAAGGGTAGGTTGGACAGGGCTTGGAGCAACCTGGGATAGTGAAAGGTGTCCCTGCCCATGGCAAGGGGATGGAATGAGATGAGCTTTCAGGTCCCTTCCAACCCAAACCAGTCTGAGATTCCATGTATATGCTCCCTTGGGCGTTCTGGGTGGTTGTGGGATGTACTCTCAGTGAATGAATGTGTGAGATGCACCTTTAGATCATCATAAGCAGTCAAAACAAACGCATTTTGTTCTTTTCCTCCTTTCCAATTTGCTTGTGCCTCTCATGTGCTCATTTTCCATCCTTCTGGAGAGCTATGCATGTCTGCTTGGGCATCACCAGTGAATCTGGGCTGCACTGTGTGTCCCTGGGACCAACTGCCTCGAAGCAGAATTTTGGTGCTTTCTGACAGACATGAGAACAAACATCGGTAGGCTGTGGTCACCTCACTCAGTGTCAACAGGTTCTTGGTGGACTGGGGCCATTTATTGTATTCCTCATCAGGTTTAGGACAGGTTTTTACCTTGTTTGGGGCCAGAAGCTGTGATTTCTCTGAACAGGCTGCATTTCAGTCAGCTTGGACAGGGGGTTTTATGAGGTCTGTCCACCCTATCTCTTTGTTCTGGATTTAGTTCTGAAATTCAAGTTTTCTCCCGTGTTTTTAACCAGGTGAAAGTAGGCTTGTGATGTGGTTTACATCAGTGTGTTTGCCTGTGTTGGTGGGGTTTGGGGGCCAGTGTAACATGACTGTGAGTAATGTGTTCATATGAAAAATCACGGCCATGCTGTTATAATCAAATAGGGGAAATTCTTTTATTTTCAGTCTCTGGAGATACAGCCAGAACTTTTCGTTCACATGGCAGCAGCAAACTCTTCTCCACCTGGTTCTTTGGATGTAAGCCAGCCTGGGTTTGCAAAGGAGATCCTGGGAACTAAACTGGAGGTCAAATACCTCTGCTCTGACTGCAAGAACATCCTGAGGCGGCCGTTCCAGGCACAGTGTGGCCATCGCTACTGCTCCTACTGCCTGAAGAAAATCATCAGGTAACTGTTGTGCCTTCAGGATGGACACAAAATGCTTGAAAAGGTATTTTCAAGATACAAAGGAAAGAAAAAGTCTCATTTTCAGAACCCTCTCAGCGAGGGAGCTGTGTTTAATCATTGAGGTTCAGCATCACCTCTTCTCTAAGGGAATGTCTAATCTCTGACTTGCCTTCATTGTTGCTTCGGAGTTCCCTTTTCCATAGTTTCCTGGATTGTTTTTGCTGTTCAGGAGGCAATCCAGGCATATCACCCATCTCCCTCAGTCTTCATCACAGCTGTTGAATGCTCCTAAAAGTCATCATTTGGTGGTTGTGTCAAAGTGGAAGAGATTTAAGCACAAGCTGGCTTCCAGATAAATTTCCTTGTGTTCTGTCTCACTCCTGCCATTAAGTGAGGAAAGCTTAATAGAATGGTTAATCATGAGAAGAAAAAAGAATTAGAAATAGGCATCAAAAATACACATGAGGAAAGGCTCAATGTCGTGTTTTAAAAATAGAAAAAGCTCTTTGATTTTGTAAAGTTACCAGAAGTCACTTTATTGCTAAATCATAAATCAATTCCTTTTTGTTGTGTTTGATGATTATTTTTCTGTCTGATAGTGCTGGACCTCAAAAGTGTGCCAGCTGTATCCAGGAAGGAATATACGAAGAAGGAATTTCTATTTTGGAAACAAGCTCGGTAAGAAAAAATGCACTTAAGAAAAAATTAACAGATCGCTGGTGTCACTAATTGCAGTTTTTGTTTAAAACATGGGCTCTGAGAACCCCTTATTCCTAGGAACCCTTTTCATCAGTAGTGAGAGTGGTGACTGCTGTGTTGGCCTCCCTGGTGCTGAAATCCGGGTCACGTGTGTGTGGTGGTGCCCTACTTAATGCTGTCACAGCAATTTGGTTGCCATTAGCACACCTCCAAGGCTGCGATGGGGCAACTGGCCTGGGAGGAGTCTTCAAAAAGAATTAGGAGTCCTGATCAAAACTGCAACCCCTCAGTAGTATTTGTGGTTTGCTTGTTTCTTACCCTCCAGGCTTTCCCCGACAACGCGGCGCGGCGGGAGGTGGAGAGTCTGCCAGCCATGTGCATCAACAGCGGCTGCACCTGGAGGGGCACCATCAAAGAGTACGAGGTACAGGCCACCCCAGGGCTTGCCACGTCTGCACCCTTCTTTCCTCCGTGTTCCGGGAAGGCTCGGGAGTTGCCTGTGCCCACTGAGGGTGGGGTGGGAGCTGTCAAATCCCTGGGCTTCGCTGTAAACTGGCGAGATTCCCAGAGTGAGGGATTGTATGCCCTGCTGAGGGCACAGGCTGGACTGAGACCGTTTCAGGTTTGCTTGCGAGCATGTCGCTTCCATGGTGAGAGCCACCTGCTATGTCTCCAGCTCGTTTCTGCTATAAAAGACTATCAAGAAACGGTGCCGTGCCATGAAGTTATTGTGAATTTCTTTGCATTATATGAACCTAAAACCTCCTTCAGATCCATCAGCTCAGGGAAAGTAGCCTGGCCATGACCCTATTTCAGCTGTCCCCATAGCTACCAGGACAGTGGGACTGAGCACTGGCTGGTCACCCATCACCCCAGGCTGTTCTGGGCCACAAGCCTGGTTTTTCCACCTCTGCTCTTCTCAAGGAGCCCACTAGCTTTTTAATCCAGGTTTTAGTTGTGGCCGTGGGCACCTGGTCCATAGCATGTGAATCTATATTCACTTGTGAAGCTTTGGTGCTCCCGAAGGATAGTTTTATCATCCCTCTTGGAATGGCAGAACCACCACGTGGAGGGGTTGAGATAAGAGGAATTTTATTTCCCTCTAACACTTGCCCCAGGTAAAGATTATAGCCTTGTGGTTCACAGAGCTCTGGTAGTGACTGAGATGTGTGTCAGGAACAGGTTTCACCTTGGTTTGTCGAGGCTAATGTTGGGATGCCCTCTATGATGCCATTGCAAGGTGGAAGGAAGAAGCAACAGCTGCACGTCAGGCCTGAGCTTTCAGCCCAGGCTGCTGAACCTTTTAGCAGAGAGGTGCTTCTGGAGCTCTGCTTCCTTGTCCTGCTCTCTGAGCCTTCTGCTGTGTGCTCAAAGTTCAGTCCAGAGGATGAGGGTGTCGGTGCTAAATGGCTCTGCTGCTGTGAACCCTCATTCATTGATCTGTGAGAGACTCATGGTGTGGATGTGGGACAAGAAATGTCAGGTGAAAAGCTTAACACTGCTGCAGCATGGAGAGTTTGGGGGTTGCATTTCAGGGAACAGGGTGTACCCTGATTCCAAGGTTCAGGCTGTGCTGGTGGTGCCTGCAGATTGTTTGCTTCATGCTTCAATTTCTGCTGGTGTCCATAAGCCTGATGCCCTCTGCAATGATTATAGTGAGCTCATCTCCATTAGACTAAACCAGATGACGTCTGTCAGCAGCTTCCAGTGCTGAATGTGCTGTGGCTGATAAGCTCTGCTGAACTTCTTCTGGGTTTAAGAAAAATCTTAACACATTCCTGCAGAGCTCAGCAAAAATCATCAGCTATCAAAGGTCCTCCCTGTGTGGCCTAAAAATATTGAGTCTGGCCAGGGCTCCCCCTGGGATTTCAGAGGAGCAGGGAGCTGTCCTGGGATCAGGCTGACTTCTTGCAGGGCTGCAGGTGTGTGTGATGCCCCAGAACCTTACACACAGCTGCTGAAGAGCTCCTGAAAGGATGAGGCTGTGCCTCTTTTTTCCTTCACACCTGATCTTCCCAAGCCCCAGTTTGGTGTTTGCTCAGACAAAGGGTGTTTGAAAGAGGTGGGCCCCATAGCTTGTGGGTCTGTGGCACACCTCTCCCCTGCCAGGGGTTTGTGAGTCTCCACCGTCCTGATTTTTGTGAGTCTTAGGGCAGTCCTGTGTGTGTGAGGGTTTTGGGGGTTTGGAGCAGTGCTAGCTGGTTCCTCTCACAGTTGATTTGCCTCTCCTGCCTGTCTGGTGGCATTCAGCCTAAGGGAGGAGGTTATTTTGTGCTGTCTTGGGAGAAGCTGGTTCTTTCCTGGGAACTGGTGGGAGGAGGCAAGGTCTGGCCTGTGTTATCTCCTCCCAGCTGCCTGCCAAAGAGCTGTGGCGTTTAGTCAGTGCTGGCTGTCTCCATGCTGTCAGAGCCGTGTGGCTGGGAAAGGAGGCACCGAACAGCTGCATTGGCCCAGAGCCTCTCAATACTGTGGACTAGTTAAACCCAGCCTTCAGGGCCACAGCCTAGAGCTGCCTGGTGCAGGAGCGTTGTTGTATCCGTAGCTACGCTGTGGGTAATGTCCTGCAGCGGCTCAGCACTCCCACTCTGGAAAGTCCCTCAGAGCTATTTCTGACAGGACATGGAAAGTCCCTCAGAGTGAATTCATTGTTTGCTAATTTAAAAGTCATGTGTTGTACTGAGAGAGGCTGCTCCCCCCTTGCAAATCAAGAGATACTGTCACTTCTGGTTTGTTAATCTTATCAGGGCATGCACAGGGTAAAAATGTTCTGCAGCTGGAAAGCTCAAGCTTCAAAAAAATGAATAGAGCTGATGTCAGTTTTGCTTTCTGTTCAGGCAGACTAGAGTTCACCTCTCAAAGGGACATACAAAACTGAACGACTGCAGTCTGCTTGGTCATGACTTGCACTTCTGTTTCAAGCTCTGTGGATCACATGAAAACTTAAGTTTAGGTTTAAAAGTGCATTTTTCAGCCTTTGTAAATATTTAGTGGCATTTGGATAAAGCAGTTTGTGGTGGGGCTGAAGGGTTTTTTCTCTCTCATTAGTGACCTTGTTTCCTGTATGAGTTTCCTGATGAATCTGCCTGCGTGTACATACAGAACAGAAGGCTGTGGGCATGAGCCTTTAGATTCAGGTGGAAAGTCCGAGAAGGGATGCAGAAACTAAAACCAGCCTGTTAGAACAAAAGCAAAGAGCCCAAAATGTGCCCAGTGGTATCCAGGCAGAGGGAGTTTGTGGTACCTCGGCTCTGATGCATTTCTCCTCTTGCCTTGCAGTACCTCCAGCTGCCCACGCCCCTCTCTTGTTTTATCAACATATCCTCAGTTCTCATATTTTTGCTTTTCATCCCACCAGCTCCCATTTTTCACCCTCCCTCCAGGGCTGAAATGGGAGGAGGGGGCTGTGGAGGGGGGTCAGTCTCGGCATTCCCCTTGGTTGCCCCAGACAGGGGATTTAACTGTACCCCCTTCAGCTGGGAAGAAACAGAATTATCTGAGACATAAGGAACTTGAATTGACCAAGTTTAGGAAGAAGAACTAATTTTTAAGCTTAATCCTGACAGCAGTATTTAAATTAAGTTTTGTGGGGCAGTTCTAGAAAAACAGATTGGCTCAGCTCCTGAGGCAGTGTGACTATCAGCTGTGGGGATAACTTGGCCTAATCCATGCTGGAGGGGATGTGGTTTCCTTGAGTTTGTTGTTGACACCTTGCTTTTAGAGAGTTCGCTGTAAGTGAAGCTTGGAAGGCTGTGGAAAGTGCAAGACTCAGAACTCAAGTGATGTTATTCCAAAGCCTGTGGTGTCGGAAAGGATGTTCCTTCTGGGCTTCCTGGGACCAGGAGAACAGGATAACTGGGCAGTTCTTTCCTGCCCAGTGTTCTTACTGAGAGATGCTGGAGAACCCCTACTGCACCTCATGTAGGGAAAACTGACCCCCTTCAAGAATGCTTCTGGGGGCCCTGAGCCAGGGCCTCCCACTGCCCCATCACCTTGTCATGCCCCCCTTTCCCAGCTGTACCCCAGGAATGGGGTGATTTTCAGCTGAGACGGAAACTTCATCTTCAGGCTTTTGCACATTGCTCAGAGCAGAGCTGCTGGTCTTTGGAGCTCCTTCACCTGGCTCCTGCTACTCCAAAGATGTACCTCTGAGTGTTTTATCAGTGCTGTCTGTGTGGGGTACAACACTCAAGATGCTGTGGCAGGCATGGTGATGCCGTGTCAGGGTGACCAGCCTTCTCTTTAAAACTCAGTACAGCATTTATTGTCTTTTTCTGAAGTTTTGGCTCCAAGTTCTGGCCTGGTGGTGAAGTGCATTTTGCAGCCAGCTCCAGCCTGAGCAGCAGGACCAGACCACTTTCTGGTGGGAGAATCCCTGACTTGCATGTGCAGGTGACCAAAAGGACCTGCTGCTTTGGTAAAAGGGATCTGACACATCTTTATTTTCCAGAGCTGGAGCCGCAGACACATCCCAGCTTCCCTTACAGTCCCCACAGTAGTTTGTGTAGCTGGCTGCCCAGGCCCCAGGCGGTTTCCCTTCCAAGCCCATGGTGGGAGATAAAGCCACAGGGAGTGCCAGAGAGCATGCGTGGGAGGGGGTTGGAAAGCCCCGGCTGTGGAGGGTCTGCTCTTCGTTTCTAAAACCAACTCAGTCTTCTTGTGGTGGCCCAAAAATTAACAGTTTTGGCATCTGCCCATTGGAGAATGAAAAGCTGTCAGTCACAAATTTGAAGTGGAGGTGAGTGCTGTGTGTCCCTTCTATACCTGAGGAAACCCCTTGCCATGCATGCAGCTGGGGGGGTTGTAGGGCCAGGCAGATGTTCTTTGGGCTCCAGGTGTCTGGCAGGAGCCAAAGCCATAATCACACACACACACACCCTTGGGCACTTCCAACTTCTTGGACAGCAGAGAGAAATCGAGTTTGAAATTAAGCTGCTCACCACAGGCTCAGCCTCTCCAGCATGTAAAAGACACCTCTCCCCGTTGAAATATTTGTCTTATCTCCCCTTTTCTGAGTGCCAGTGGTGTCCTCAGCCTCATGCTGTAAAAATCCTTCTGTTCACAGCCTTCATCTCCACACTGCCTGCGGGGCAGAGGAGCCACCCTTGCCCCTGCCCACCATCTGCAGCTCCCAGAGCTTGGCCAGTGCCAGCACCACCCTTCCTGGTGTGGAGGTCAGGTAGACCCATGAGAACTTCATCCTGAGGCTGTCCCTTGTGATCTGAGTGATTAAGGTGAAGCTTTGAGTGCTGGAAAGGAGGGAGATTCTTTCCAGGAGTGTTGTCCTGGGAGCTGGTCAGTATGGGCAGTGCTTTCACAGAATCACAGGGCGGGTAGGGTTGGAAGGGACCACAGCGGCTCATCTGGCCCAACCTCCCTGCTCAGGCAGGGTCATCTCAGAGTACGTGGCACAGGACTGTGTCCAGATGGTTCCAGAATATCTCCAGTGAGGGAGACTCCACACCATCTCTGGGCAGCCTGTCCGAGTGCTCAGTCACTGCACAGTGCAGTTCTTCCTCGGAGTGTGGCCGCCAGCCCTGCAGCACCTCCGCAAGCACACAGCAGAAATGCCATCAGAGAGGAATTCAGATCCTGGCTACAAACCTGCTGGTGCCTGGCATCCTTAGTGTGGCCGTGTGACTGATGTCACCTCCCTGGTGACAGAGTGTTCTCCAGTAGTGACCTCTTTGGGTGTGAACAGCATATCTTGGGCATTTTGACACGACCAGGACTGTGACTGTTAATTGTAGCCTGGAAGACCTGCAGAGTTGTCTCTAATCAGATGTTCCCAGTTGCTTTGACCCTTCCTTACGTGTCAACCAGCTGTTTAAGGAGACTCAGCGTAGTCCAGCGCCATGATTTTTAATTTCCTTGGCAAGCAGATTTAGTCCTTTTGGTTTTGCAGTGCAGCTGGCCATGTCCGAGGTGGGGAACAGTGGAGCTGGACCAGGGCAGGGTCAGACTCAGGCTGATCTAAAATGCCCTGGGGGTCCAGCCCTGGCTCTGTTTTGGAGTAGAGTTTCCCTAGGAAAATCGTTCCTCTGTGATGATAGAGGGATTTGGAAAAAGCACGCTGGATTGTGCCACCACCTCATGCTTGTCTAGTTCAAAGCAACCAGGGAAAGGCAGAGTCTGTTTTAGGAAATGATGGAAAAGCTGATGCTGCTTCAAATGTATCTCGTACCCTTTTCTACCTTCAGAACCTGCTCTTGCCTTCACACCTGTCTTCAGTGCCTGAATGCTGCTTCGGTGTCCCTCTGCCAACAAGCCCCAAAGCAAAGCCTCTCTAACATCAGCCCTAAAAGCCGATGAGTAAAACGTCAATGCCAAAAGCAAGAGTTCTTGACCACTTCTGTCATCAGCTCGGATGGGCACTGGGCAGCAGTGAGGGAGTGCTGTGTTGCTGTGCCCTTGCTGCCCTACACCCACCCAGCTGGAGCCAACAGCAGCTACTGATAGGAACTTCGTCCTTGGTTTTGACAGTTTCTTTGAGGTTTGATTATTTGTGGTGCCAAGTGAACTTGCTTGGATCTGTCACCAGCATGTCCCAGCAAAGAGAGAAGTTTGCGTCTGGCACCAGTTTGTGTGAGTCTCAGAAAGCTCCCATTCCCACTTGGCACTGGGAATTACAGACTGGGTTCCTGCTTTCCAGCCTTGTGTTGCTGGTTCCATGCAGTAGCACAAGGACTGAGCCTGTGGTCACCATGGGCCTGGTAGCCTAGCCCACCTGCATGGGGAAAGGTTGGAGCAGGCCTGGCATAGAATCAGCTTAGGACTCTCCTGGCATTAGGAGCTCCAGTATGGAAGGGTTTGGTGACTTCAGAGGAGCAGGACGTCCCAAAGTATCTGCCTTGTGTGGCACATTCCCATCTTGGAGACTCTGGAGCCCCTGGGGAACTGGGAGAGGTGCATGAAACAACTCATGCTTCTTGGCGCAATGGATTTGGGTTCCCTCAAACCCCTCTCTTTTACACTGGAGACCCATTTTCCTCTACGTTTTCCTCTACAATTCCATGGGCCCATCCTTTTCCTTGTAGCCAGGCTAAGATGGTGAAGGAGCCAAGTGCTGGACATGGCAATGCTGGGGCTGGAGATTGCCCAAGCCCTGACAGCCACCGGTGTGCCCTGTGCCATGGCACCTGGCTTTCCTCTGCCGTCCTGGTAGTTTTCCTTCATTTTTGTTGCTCCCATCCAGCTGCCAAGCCCTTGAGCTGTGTCTGCTTATGGTTGCTGTTGTTGTGCTCAGAGCAGATGAACGGACTGACTTTCCAAGACCAGGAGACTTTGCAGGAAGGCTGCAGGGTGCAGCTCACTGTGAGTCTGTCCTTCTGTCCCTCTGCCAGCCCCGCCCTTTGCTGTGACCTTCCCGCAGGCTCTGGCAGAGGTATCAGGCAGCAGCTGCTTCAACAGTGGTGTTTCCCAGCCACCTGCCTTGTCGCTTTGCTGGAGGGGGAACCCTGTGTCACACTGGTGGATTCCCAATGTGGTTACAAGAGCTCCTTAAAACTGGACCTGTGTGGATGTGGCAGGTTACGAGCAGAGCAGCTGGGCAGCAGGGGCACCTCCTGCTCTGCCACCAGGGTATGGGGATAATGATTTCCAGCAGAAGCCTCTTCCGTAGTTGAAGTCAAGTTTAGCGACACCCTAAGAGGTGAAGTGGCAATGAGATTAAACTGCAGCTTTTGCTTTTGTCTGAGGCAGAGAGAGGGGAGCAGTTCATCCTGGCATTGTGATAGAACCATAGAATATCCCAAGCTGGAAGTGACCCACAGGACCGTCTGGTCCAGGTCTTGACTCTGCCCAGGACACCCCAACAATCCCACCCTGTCCCTGAGAGCACTGTCCAAACACTCCTTGAACTCTGTCAACCTTGGGGCCGTGACCACTCCCCTGGGGAGCCTGTTCAGTGCCCGACCACCCCATGGGGGAAGAACCTTTTCCGAGTATTTAACCTAAACCTCCCCTGGCGCAGCTCCAGGCATTACCTGGGGTTCTGTCACCGATCCCAGAGAGCAGAGGTTGGTGCTGCCCCTCCAGAGAGTTGCCTGTCTGCTGGTGGTGGGTGATGGACAGGCTGCTGTGGGATTGTCTCACTGTTTATTATTAGGGAGTGAAATCAATGTGCGGATCAATCAGCAGTTTTGGTTTTAATTGGGTGGGAAGAGCCAGATGTTGCTGACAGGCTTTTAACCTGGGTTGATTTTCCTGCTCCTGCTGTTGGATGCTGCAGGCTGGCATGTGCCTCAGTGGGTGAGAATCAACACTGAGGTCACCAGAGATTAGCCCTGAAGGTCTGAGCCAGACTGTTGTCTTCCAGCCCCCCTTTAATTCTTCCATGGCTGTCCCCTCCCTCTGACCCCTGTCTAACTTGATTTCCACTCTAGTTCCTTCTGGGAGAGGGCCAGCTCTTGCCTAGCCCTGCTCGCAGCCACGGTTTTCCAGAGCTCCGGAAAACATTCCCAGTGAATGCCTGGATGACAGTGGTGCTAGTCCCTGTAGCAGGGGCTCACAGATGTGGGTGTAGGAAAGGTGTAAACAGAGGGATTGTCCCATTCCTGTGGGAGTGGAGTGTGGCAGATGAGGCTCAAGTGCCAACCTCTGCTCTCGTTGGCTCCGGGATGGGGTGGATTTCTTCCAACAGTGATACCATCCATCTCTGTTCTGACACCCACGTGGGGTGGGAGGAACAAGGGATTCCAGAAGAGCCTGAAACTGTTTATACAGAAATGTTTGTCTGGAGGTTTGGATCTGCACTGGCTGAAGCTACTGGGTGTCTTAAATCATTTACATACAGAGCAGTTGCACTGTGAGCTCGGCAGGGCTGGTTTCCTTCCTGTGCTGCAGGCAGGGCTGCCTGCTCTTGGGTGTGGTGCTGCCGGGAGTTGGAATGGAGGATAAATGCTGGGAGGTGGGGAGTGTAGAGGGGGTGGTAGTTTTACACTCAGCATGTTAGCATGGGAGACCATATGTTTAAAATAATCTCTTTCAAAATAGTTGTCTCTACAGTGAAGTTTCCTTCCTTCAGCCAGACCTTCTGTCCTTCTGCCAGTGCTTTGTGGGTCATGGGGGAGACGCTATTGAGTGTTTCTAGCACAGGAGAGCACTAGGTGGGTGGAAGAAAGGGCTCAGCCCCTCTGAGTGAGTGGGATGAGGGCAGGCACTTGGCCTCCTCCTGCACAGGGGGAGGTGTCTGTGCTGGGAGAGTGTCTGTGCAGGCAGAGTTGTCCGTGCAGGAAGAGTGTCCGTGTGGGCAGCAGTGCCCCCCCCAAACCCTGCCGGCTGGCTGGTCACCAGGGACATGCAGTGAAGCTCTGAGCCTGGTTACTCACTTAAAGCATAAAAAGGAGAGAGTAACCAAGAAGCCGACGCTGAGCCACTGATGGTTTCATTTTCCGCTTTCTGATGTGTAACAGGGTGAAGTTTTCCCCCATATGTGTTTCCCCCCCTCGCCCTGCCCCAAGACAGGACCTTCTGTCAATAGAGACTAAATGTGAACAAGTTTTCAAACATCTCGTTTCAGACAGCTGCATTAGAAATGCTCCTTGTTGGTATATTTTCTGTCTCTACCATGGCAGGAGACTTCAGTGCCCTTATCTTTTAATCTGAATTTTGATCTGCATATTCATGGTGTTTCCAATGCCTAATTTCAACTGGTCAGTGTGTAAAGAGAAGGGTTAGGCAGTGTGGAAACAACACAGAAGCTGGGGCATATTCCAGCATTCCCAGTTTAGCTGGCATTGCTGCCCAAGAGTCTGCTGAGGACAGAGGATCATGTTGCCCTGATCAGTTGCTCAGCCCCTCTGGCCATCACACAACCCATGAGCTCTGGCTGGAGGGTCAGGTGCTTGTGTGCAGGGACTGCTAAATGAAACAGTTTAAAAATATTTTCCTTCTGCTAGAAAAATGGTATTCTGATTCAAATGGGAAGATACAATCAGACAACTCAGCCTGGCGTGGGATGAGCCAGTACTGGGCCCATGCTTCAACTGACTGATAACCATTACAGTGGAAAAATTATCCAAATTGTCCTGCTGAGGTAGTGGCTGACTTCACTCAACCTGCCCCTATGTGTCTTCTGGCAGAGCCGTAAATGGAACTTCCTGTTGATTATCTTGGTCATCAAAGCAGTAATTTGATATTTTTTTTAAAAAATCATTATAACAGCTTTTAAATGGAGGTTGAGTCTACACAGAAACCCAAAATTGGGGTAGCCTGGAAGTCACAGGATGAGTTAGCAGTGCAGAGTGATCAGCATGACCAAGGTCTTGTGTGTAGGTTGGTAAATACAGCACTCAGCTGTAATAAACTATAAACCAACCCTCAGTGGGGCTTTTATGTAGAGGACAAATATCTCATGTTCATTTTTTCACAGGCTCATGATGAAGTCTGCCCTGAATTCCCGCTGACTTGTGAAGGCTGTGGGAAGAAGATTCCCAGGGAGAAGGTATCCATCCAACCCTGTGCCGTGGAGGTGTTTGTCCCTATGGGCTGAGCTTGGCATTCTGGGAACAAGGAGGAAAACTGAGTCCATTAGGAAGTGGAGTGGAGAGGATGATGGAGTGGCAACTGTTAATGTGGATGTGACCTTTCTGTAAGGCTGAAAGTACTGGGTGGATGTGAGGGAACGTGACTCACCAGCACTTGCAGGTCTGTGCTGGTGCTGCTGATGACACCTCATGTCTGGGAGCAAAACCTTTGTGGGAAAAGCACGCTCATGGGTTTGTGTCCTGCAGTTATGGCAAGGGAGCCCATCTCCAGCTATATTAATTGATTTCTAATTAACCATCTAATGGAATCCACGTATGTAGGATCTCTGTGCTGCTGGCTCCTGGGACAAGGCTCAAAAGTCTGAAAAATCAAAGTTTCGGAAAAACATATTCAGAAAGCACATTCATCTGAAACCATCCTGCCTGCTACGGGCAGATGTTTTTTAGTAGCAGGGCAAGGGAACAGAGGCAGCAAAAAGAGGACCAAAAGAGTTCTTCTAAATGGGCAGTGTAGGGCACGGCTGGGGGCTGGCGAGGCAGCCCAGCTTGTTTGGGGGCTGGAGTTTTGGGTACAGCCCTGCTTGTCTGCAGGCTGGAGCTGAAGCCCTGCAAAGAGCTGGCTCGTGGGATCCCCATGGGTAATCTACTCTGCGTTTAAATTTTAACTCTTTTGTTTATCTCTTCAAACTCTTGTTGATTATCTGCAGCCGTGTTAACTCTGAGTAACCTGACACATTACACAAGCTAGATGGATCTAGAAGCCTTTAAAAATGTAGTTTAAAACCAGTTTTAATTGACATCTGTTGTAGCAGATGTAGGAGTTAAGTGGGGAATATGATGGTTGTTCAGAACAGAATTCTGGTATCTGTTGAGAGGTGTATCAAACTCAAGCTGATGCTGTGCCAGTGCTTGGTGGATTAATCATATGCTGTGTGGGAACCCGAACAAGTCATCTCAGTGCTGGGGTGTTAGTGGCACCTCTCTGCAGAAATATAATGCTGGGATGGAGGTAAAAATACCAACCTGTGGCACGTCCTCACCAGTGTTATGTGAAGTGCCCAAAATGAAATGTGTCCCTGTTTTGTGGGGTTGTTCCCTCTGCCTCCCTTTCCTCAGCCGTTAGGGAAGGTTATTGCTCAGCATATGCAGCTTGTACCTGTGCTGCTTGCTTTTTTTCTCTTGTATGTGCTGGTGAACAGTGAGACCTCCCAGCCATCAAGAGAAGGAGAAAGTAAGCTTTCTTCAGAGGTCAGGGCTGTATGTATATACAGTGAAAGTCATGCCTGATGGCAGGCAGTGCCCAGGTTTAGCCAAGCATGGTGACAGCTAGTGATTAGCCTTGGGTGTTCTTCAGCTCAGTTCAGTTTCCCAGATGTCAGTGAGATGGAAAGGGAGCACTGGGGACACATCAGATCTAACAGTGTCTGTCTTCCTTCCTTCTTTCCTTTCTAGTTTCGGGACCATGTGAAGACCTGTGGCAGATCCAAAGTGCCTTGCCGGTTCGAGGCTGTGGGCTGTGCTGAGGTGGTAAGGGCTCCTCTCTTGGTTTACCTTGAGGCTTTTCAGTCCCAGTATTAGAGTTCACGTGCAAGCTGCTGTTGCCCAAGCTGGCCCAGGTGTCTGTGTTCAGGTAATTGAACAAAGAGAGATTTTAAACCCTTTGCACATGGAGCTTCACATTATCTGCTGTGCAGAGTCTGAGTATTGCATGAACTTCCTGTGGAACAAAATCTCCTCCTACTTGAGTGCTTTGGGACTCTGGTGGTCATGCTGCTTTCAGGGGGACAGGCTTCAACTGACAGAGGACAGGGTTAGATGAGACCTTAGGAAGAAATTCTTCCCTGTGAGGGTGGTGAAGGCCTGGCACGGGTTGCCCAGAGAAGCAACGGGAAGAAGATGGGACTTAGAGCAACCTGGTCTAGTGGAAGGTGTCCCTGCCCATGGCACGGGTGGGACAGGATGAGCTTTTAAAGTCTCTTCCAACCCAAACAAGTTTGTGATTCTGTAAGCAAAGAACTGGGGCCAGGCCATATTTCTCCGTGTCACTTAGTTTTCTGAGCTCCCACTGGTGACGTTCATATAAATCTCTCCTCTAGGGGGGTTATGTGAGGCTTATTCTTTGGTGCTGTTAAGCTCATCTGAGAGAGCCTTTCTGAGGGGGTGGAGGAAGGCAGAGCCAGACCAATGTGCACAGCTGGGGAAGTATCCAGCATCCCTCATTGTATGTGATTTGAAACGCTTCTAAAACAAAACAAAAACCCACACCATCCCCACCAAAACACATTTTTTATCTCTTTCTTTGTTTTTTCCCCTTTATAATTTAAAACTGGTGTCGTGACCTCGAGAGGAGGAATTCGTTCTGTGAATGATGACAGTGTAAATTGTGCAGGCCGAATAGGGGATGTGTTTCTCTTCGTGTAGGTGGAAAATGAAAAGCTCCTGGAACATGAAAGCAAGTGTTTGGCGGAGCATCTCTACATGCTGCTGAGCTCTGTGCTCAGCCTCAGGGCTGGTGTTGGGGACCTGAAACCCCTTCCTGCACTTTCCTCATCGCAAAACAACTCCCCGCTGCTGGCAGCAAACTCACTGTGCTCAGAGTCAGAGCTCTCCCGGTCCCTGCAGCTCTTAGGAAGGTGTGAGGCCCTCGAGAGGAAAACAGTGACCTTTGAGAACATTGTCTGTGTGCTGAACCGGGAGGTGGAGAGAGTGTCCCTGACAGCCGAAGCCTACAGCCGCCAGCACCGGCTGGACCAGGAGAAAATCGAAACACTGAGCAACAAGGTGTGTAACTGTTGACCTGGGGCCTCCCAGCACTCCCAGCAGAGGCTGTTTCCTATTTCCTTTCCCTGTTATGAGCTAGCAGAGCTTCACCATCTGGCCCTGAAACTCCACAAATCTGAAGGCAGAACTAAAATACCCTTTGTTCCTGTGCCCAACCCTCAGCAGCTCCCTGGAAAAGCTGGGGACTAAACTGACTTGCATAAAGCATCAGATCTGTGTTAATTATCAAGTTGGGCAGACACCAAGGGGTTCCTCCTCAGCAAAGTTTTCCAACAAGAGCCAGAGCACCCAGGATTTCACTGCATCTCCCTGAATCCACGGGGCCGTTTGCCTTCCAGATGTTTCCAAAGGAGTGCTGCCTTTGCCAAAGGAGTGCTTTCATTGCTGCTGCCTGCAGCATTGTGCCACGCACAGTCTGAAGGTGTGAAGGAGCTGCCCACACCAGTCTGCTCCAGCACAGTTCCTATGGAGTGCTCCCAGTGTTCCTGGCACCCAGAGCTGTGCCGTTTGCAGTGAACCTGTGCTCTCTGGGCAAGGGAGCTGCCCAACTGGCGTGACCCTGTGTGAGCTGGCAGGGACGAACCTTCCGGGGGGTGAAGGTTCTTTGCTTTCTCAATTTAGTTTTGTCACAGTGCTGAGTTATTGGGGGATTTTTCTCCTCATCCTCACTTCTTGTGCTGCTCACCCAACGGAGTGGCTCCTTGGGAGGATTTTTCCACTGTCTGTGGGAAAGCTTCCAGCTGAAGTACTGAGCTGTAGCCGTGAATCTTCTCCAGAATGTCGGGGTACAGAAGGAAGCCTCAGTGAATTGGCTTATGTTGCTTGATTTCTCCCTCCTATGATCCCTGTCTTTTCTGGAGAAGGTCTCCCACTAAGGAGCAGTCCTGGAGGGGATGTAGAAGTGTGCTGGTGCGTGCAGGTGGTGCCAGTGCTGCCGGTGTTGCCGGCTCTTGCCAGGCTCACAGCCTGCGTGTTTCTGACCAGGCTGCACCGTGTGTCCCACTGAGCAGGTCCGGCAGCTGGAGAGGAGCATCGGGCTCAAAGACCTGGCCATGGCAGAGATGGAGGAGAAGATCCGCAACATGGAAGCTTCCACCTATGATGGGGTCTTCATCTGGAAGATAACAGAGTTTGCCAGGAAGCGTCAGGAGGCGATAACAGGCCGCTCCCCTGCCATCTTCTCTCCAGGTGTGCAAAATCCCCAAAACCTTTTGTGTCTCAGCTGGGTGTGGGGCTTGTGGTGGGTCCTTCGCTGCCAAGGCCAGGTTGGATGGGGCCCTGAACACCTGGTCTAATGGAATGTGTCCCTGCCCATGGCAGGGGGTTGAACTATCTGATCCTTGCATAACCCTTTTGTTAGAATTAAAATACTCAGAGACTGTAAAACCAACAATAAAATGGTTAAGGAAGGGAGGAAATATATATTAGAGCCCCAGAAATATATTTTTAATGCCTAAAGCATAACTATGCAAGAGACAATGTCAAAATAAAGCCCAAACCTTACCTAGGGAAGTGCTCAACTATCTATCAGAGGAAGGGGCTCTCCTCACAGAGCTTCCCCAGCCCAGCACTGGAACAGTGAGCAAGCAGCACATTGGGATCTGGTTGTTTTCTTGGGAAGGCATTTCCCAGATGTGAGCAGTAAGCTGAAACCAGCTCCTCACACAATTCCCTGGCAGCGCTCCAGCTTTGGGGTGCTCGTGCAGGCAGCAGTGTGGTGCAGGTATTTTAAGACCCAAACGTGGCTCCTCCCAGATTCCAAACTTCAGAGCCCTCAAATTTCAGAGGGATCTTCTGGTGCCAGGCTATGCTGGGTTGGACCCTCACTCTTCCTGTTCTGCACCTCTCTGACAGCTTTCTACACCAGCAAGTACGGCTACAAGATGTGTCTCCGTGTGTACTTGAACGGGGATGGCACCGGGCGTGGGACCCACCTGTCCTTGTTTTTTGTGGTGATGAAGGGACCCAACGACGCGCTGCTGCGGTGGCCCTTCAACCAGAAGGTGGGTCTGGGACAGAGCCTGCTGTGCCCAGCCATGGGCCTCTCTGGTTTGGCATCCACTCAAGCTTCTCATCATTCTCACTCTGGCCCACTTGGCAAGGAGAAGAAAGGACTCTGTCTTGGCTGCCCTGGGGATTCCCCGGGTGTGCTGAGAGCACCAGGTGTGCTGTGGGGCAAGGGGGTGACATGGGTTGTTCAGGACTCCACAGAGCATCTGCAGGGGTTGAAGGCGAGGGAAGTTTGGTGGCCTCGGAGCTTGGTGTCGGGAGCTCAGATCCCAGCTCCTGGGCCCTGCAGGTTTGGGGAACATGTGGAGGCTGAGCAGACATGCATAGATGCAGAGAGGGAACACTGCCTTTCTCAGGGGAAAGCAGCTCAGGGAGATACCTGAGTGCAGTGTTGGTGTTGTGAGCAAGGTGTAGGTTTTAGTCAGTCTGACAGCCCTGTGCTGCCACAGGGAAGTTTGCAGTGACAGGCAGGATGTGGGATGGTTTCTGCAGGATGTCACTGAGGTGACATTCTCTGCCCCACTCGGAGGCATTTCTCTGCAGTTGCACGGGGTGGCTGTGGCTGCTGGTACCTGCACCTGTTACAGCAGGTCACTGGGCTGGGCTTCCATGTGCCTGTTACTCAGCCACTCCCTTGTGTTTTCACCTTCCCCCACAGGTCACCCTGATGCTCCTGGACCAGAACAACCGGGAGCACATCATTGATGCCTTCCGCCCCGACGTGACGTCCTCCTCCTTCCAGCGCCCTGTCACGGAGATGAACATCGCCAGTGGCTGCCCCCTCTTCTGTCCTGTCTCCGTCATGGAAGCCAAGAACTCCTACGTGCGTGATGACGCCATCTTTATTAAAGCCATCGTGGATCTCACAGGCCTCTAACCCTCCTCACCTTGGAGCAGTGAGCGTGGAGCCAGCCCTGCCCAGGGCATCCCCCGCTTGTGCTGCACTTCAGGCAGGTCTCGGAGCAAGGAGAGGGCACGGAGTGGAAGGGAAAAGCCCTTCCCGAAAAGGGACCTTCGCTCTGAATGGAAACGAGGTGTCTGATCGGAACCCTCTTCCTGAGGAGAGGTTTGGGTGGACACTGGCAGGCTGTGGGATATGGAAGATTTCCTGCAGGGACTTGGGCGTCTGAACTGCTGCTCTCTGGGCTCCCAGTGGAAACCAATGCAGCTCTTGCTCTACCAGTTTAGTGTGCATCCATGGTGCTCTGTAGTAAAACAACAGTTTGCCCTGCCCAAGCTCCACCTCCAGTGGATTTTGGCTTGGCCGTCTAGGACTTCCTTCCAAGATCTCCATGTTCCTGTAAGTTGTGTGCTGCTGGGTGCTCCACGCTATGGGGAACAGGGAGGGTGTGTGGCAGCCGCGGTGCAAGAGAGACACGGACTGGTTTGATGCTGGGTTGATGCAGTCGGTGTCTTCAGGGGGTGGGGAGCTGCGGGGCAGGGGAGCCCTGAATCCAGCCCTTGCTGGGAGTGGGATGGTTGGTGAGTGCTGGGAGTGTGGAATGGAGCAGGAGGTGTTGCTGCCCAGAAGGGAGCCCGGAATAACACCAGGGATGCCCATAGGGAAAGAGAAGTGAATCTACCCTGGAGACCATCCATCCTGTGCCAGCAGAGGAGCCTGACACAGGGCTCAGTATATACCCTGAGAGCCCCAGGTCCTGCCACCCTCTGGGCAGCACTGGGCAGGGTGGGGGCCAGGCTGGGAGCTGTCTTTGCTCACAGGCAGATGCTCTGTGCTGGCTTCCCTCCCATCGTGGGGCAGCTGCACCAGCCTTCCCAGTGCTCTTGCCGCTGCCAAGCTCCACGTCTGTCTGTGCCTGTGCTGCTGTGTCTGTCTGTCTGGGCACTGTCACCTCTGGCTGTGGCACTGATGGATGGGGCACGTCTCCTGTCTGCCCATGCAGTGGGCAGTGCCAGCCAGCCCCTGCCCTCCCCTGGGGCCTGCAGCTACCAGCAGCAGCTGTCCCTGCCCATTGCTGGGCTTGGGAGTCATGGGCCAGCTGGTTCCTGGTCAGAGCACTCTGGAGCTTTTCCTCTGCTCAGCCCCCTTTGAGCCTGCAGCCACCTGGGTAGGACCTGGGGGCTGGAGAAGTCCCTCATTGAAGTGTGCTGTCCCCTTTCTGTCCCTGGGCTCCTTCCCTCTGGGCAGCACATGTTCAACACCCATGAGAAAATCTCTCAGTGTTTGTGAGGAAGAGCCAGCTGCCACATCCCTGTGTGGTGCCAGCTGGTCCTTCTGAAACTGTTGTGGGTTCCTGAGCCAGGGTGGACTTGAGGCTTTGTTGCCTTCTCTGCCTGTGCTTCTGGCACCTCTGTCAGTACCCCAGGAGATGTTTTGTTGGTGGCAGGAACCAGCTGTGAACACCCCTGCAGTCAGTGATCAGGGGCCCTGGCTGGCTCCTGTGGGCAGCAAGGCTGGAGCGTGGCCATCCTCCTCCATGGCTGCCTGGATTGCCCTGAAAGGGAGTGGCAGCTGTGCTGGGCCTGCGGGCTGCAAGGCTGCAGGGGAGGAATTCCCAAAGGCCCCCTGCTGCCAGCAGCTCCTGCCAGGTGCCCAGCCCTGGCCTGATGGCTGCAGAGTCCACCCTGCTTGTGGTGTGTTCCCACCTTGGCTCTGGCACAGCCACCCTGGCAGGGCCCAGGACACCATTAGGTGAGGGGCTGTGACCTGACGGGGATCCCTGTAGGGTCTGGCTGTGCCCCCACACACTGGCACTGCCCTGACCTACCCCTGGGGCTGTTTGAGGTGTCCCTGCTGCTGCCCAGGGAGCTCGGTGGTGCCCAGTGTCCTCCGGGCTGATCTGAACCTCCCACAGCCATGGCTGCTGTGCTGACCAGGGGCTCTCCCTGCCTCTGAGCCCCCTTTGGAGTCTTTGTGTAGAACTTGTCACACCTGTGTGTGCAGGGGGCAGGAGAAGAGGGACAGGAGCCTGTGCGGGACAGAAATGGCAGGGGGAGGAGGCAGGACCCTTCCTTTATGCAAGTCCCCTCCAGCCTGTCCCATGGGACATATCAAGCCCTGTGCTGCTGCTTTCACCCTGTGCCTTAGGAGGAAAATCCAGCCTAGCAGAAGCCCTGCTCCCACCCACTGCAGCTCTCTAGGGAGGCTGAGAAAAGCCTGGGAAGGGAGAGGAAGGTCAGCTCTTCTCACTGAGTGGTTGTGAATAAAGTGTGTTATGGGGGCGGTGCTTGTTCTGAGTTGATGTGAATGTCTTTGCTCTTGAGGTGCTGCCTGCCGCAGGGCTGGGGGCTCCAGCCAGGTAGTGTCAGGAGTGGCTGTGGAGACACTGGCTCAGCTGGGGGAGTCTGGGTGGCTTTCAAGGTGGGAGATGGTCCCCTCCTGTCCCAGCACGCGCCTGGAATGTTGGTGGGAGAGTCTGTGCTGCGAGCAAAGCTCAGGCTGAGCCATTCCAGCCATGTTGGGGCCAGGGGGTTGCTACTGGTGGAGGGGACATGGCCTGTCAGCCCCTTCCTGGAGCTTTTCCTGGCCGTGCAAGGATAAGGAGGATGAGTCTGCAGCTCTGGTGCTGTAGATGCTGTCTGGGCCTTTTTGGGGTTTTAGCAGCTCTTGAGCTGGCAGTAGGAATTGTGTCTATGTGCTGCAGGCAGGAGTCCAGCCCCTTCCTGGGCTCAGCTCTGCCAGCCTGGCCATCACGTGGACACTGGGCACAAGCCACCGCTGGATTTTTGTGGGTTTTTTTCCCTTTTTTTCTCTTTTGACCACACCATCTCAGCCTGGCACTGTGAACTAAGTTGTTTGTTTTTTTTTTTTCCTTGAGGATGTAGTATGGTCAGAACCACTAATAAAACCTGTTTGAACAGCATTTTGTGTATGAACTGTGGGACGCTGGGGCAAGATTGACTCACGGTGGGGGGATTTCTGTGCTGTGGGCTCTCCCCAGCTCCTGCCTCCCTGCAGCCTGGGGCAGCTGCCCAGCACCAGGGGGGCTGGAGCAGGAAGGGAAGGAGCTGGAATCTTGCAGCTGGAGCTCCACTGGGCCAAAGAGCCGGTGCAGTGGTGCTGGCTCAGTGTTAGCAGAGCAGAACCACTGGAAAGGCAAATCCAGCACTCCTGGGTTATAACAGCTCTGAGCTCCTCTGGGACAGGCTGCTTTTCCCTCCCTGCTGTTGGGAGTCCAGTGTCTGCAGGGTATCTGTTCCTGCCCATCCCGAGCTGCAGCACCTGCCCTGGGACTAAACCTGTGTGGGGAGCAGCAGCCTGGTGGCCTCTACTCACTGTGTGTAGAAGAGACAAACAGAAGGGACACCCATGGGGGTCTGTCCCCTCCTGGGAACCCCCAGCTCCATTTCATAGTGGCTACTGCTGCACCAGGAATAAGCAAAGGGCTGTGAGGGGTCAGTGGCATTGCAGCTCAGGATGCTGCTGTGGCACAGGAATGCCAACCAGCAATAACAGGGCTCTCCGCTTACCTGCTCCATGCCTGTTAGTGCTTGGAAAAAAATGTAAATCCAGGAGGAATCCATCCCCTGGCCTGTTCTGGAGCCTGCAATGCTCAGCCCTGACAGAGAAGAGCATTCCCAAGGCTGCCAGGGACTGCTGCTGCCCTTCCCCTGGGCTGTTCCATCCTCCTCCCTGAGGGCAGAGGAGATTTGGGCAATTCCCTGCCTCTCACAGCTCTCTGCCTGCACTCCCTCACCCAGGGCAGGTAACCACAAGCTGAACAGCAGTTCCTGCAGTGCCCCAGCCCAGCCCTGTGACAGTCCTGGCCTCAGTTCTGCCTCAGCAGAGCGGCACTCCAAAAAACAAGCTCACATTGCAGAGATGCTTTAGCAGAGTATTTATTCAATGCCAGAGTGAAGAGCAAAACTCAGTACAAACAACCCCTTGGTGCCTCACTCGCTGCTGCACCAAGCCATGGGTGGAGAGTTCACAGTTGGGAGAGGAGAAGGGAAAGGCTGTTCCTTCACTGTGTGACTGCACAGAGCGGGATGTGGAGCCTGTGCGTGCACACACACACACAGAGGAAGGAACCCCTTGATTCATGACAGAAAACCTGAGTACGGGGGTTTTGGAAGAAGCTGGGGCACAGCAGAATGTGGCTGCCAACCCTCCTGCTGCAGGGACTGCTAAAGCCATCAGTGCCATCATGACAGGAGCTGCCACCTCTGTGAGGTCTATCTGTAACCCCAGGCTGTGCGGGGGGCTCCCAAGGGGGGCCCTGAAACACCTCTCCTTGCCTGGGCTGCAGCTTCTTCCCAGCCCCACTATCAGGAGTGACAGCAGCTCCTGGGAGCCCTGGCTAGGCCAGGTCAAGATTAGGAGCTTCATTTCAGACTCCGACATTTGGGTACCTGCTATGGGGAGAGAAGCTTCAGGGACAGACAGTGAACACCACTGAGTCCATAATCACTCAAAGTCACCAGCCCCACCAACCTCAGGATCCTAGGGGAGCTGAGCCCCCACCCACAGCGGGTCAGCCCCAGGGACAGGGAGCTTATTCAGCTGTCACTGCAGGCAGGAGGACTCCGTCCCCATCACCTGCAGGTGAATGAATACCTGCAGCACCTGTGGGTGCCTACACCTATTCACAGAGAACTTACCAAGAGAAGCTAAAGTGCCATAACTTGGGTAGCATGGGAGGGAGGTGACAACAAGCCCCACCAGCCATCCTCACGGGTGCCCCAGAATGGGACAGCAGATCCCTCACAATAAATACGTTCATTGATCCATAGCTTACTGAAGTGCTACTCAGCAGAGGAAGACAGAGGCAAAGCCAGCACCATGTTACCACCAGCCCTCCCCGCTCCCGAGTTTCGAAACTGGCAATATAAACACGCAGTTCCCAACGAGGCATCAACAGGCAGTGGAGGCCAGCCAGGCCCCCAGCCCTGCCTCCCCTCCATCCTCTCACTGCCCCCCAATTCCTGCCACCTCCTAGGAAGAGGCACCATGGGGAGGAGGCCCTCAGCATTCCTCAGCAGTCAGATGAGTTGCCCATGGAGGTTTTGGACAAACACACAATAAAACACCTATGTTAAAGTCGGGCAGTGCAGCTGCACCACGGCTCCTGCCAAGCACTCTGCAGCCGGCGGCTCCCGGCAGGGCCAGCCACATCCCAACCTCACACAGACCCACGCTGGACGTGCCTCAGTGTCCTCCAAGCCCAGAGCTCACCCAGAGAACTGTGCCCAAGCAGCAGTGCTGGTGAGAAGCTGTGGGGAGCCCACCTTGCAGTGACCAGCTCAGCTGCTGCCCGATGGGCCCAGAATAGGCCCCTCGGCTCTTATGTTCTGTCTTTGAAGCAGATGCTCCAAGGAGGAGGCAATTCCCACTGCTGGGGCTCCTCCTGGCTCAGCCATGGGATTTGTGTGCCCAGAGCTCATCTCTGTGCAGGGCTCAGGGCTCTGAGAGCTCCGGAGGAGGTGCTGCAGTGAGGAAGCTGCAGGAGCAGGTGTACCTGGGTTCAGCTTTTCTGGTTCATGAGCCAGGAGAAGAGCAATTTCCGGGGCCGGGGCCTCCTGGCCTGCCGGATGCGCACAGCCCTCGGGGACCGCCACACCTTGATGGTGGTGTCATCACTGGCTGTCAGCAGCAGCTCCTGCTCCACCGGGCTGAATGCCACCGAGTTCACCACGTTGTCATGCTGCAGCTTGGCCAGGCAGATGTTGTAGTGCCGGTCCCAGATGTAGCCGTGTCGATCCTCTGCCCCGCTGTGGCAGAGAGACACCAGTCAGGGCGTCACACTGGTCAGGGCGTCAGCCCGGCAGCCCCAACACTCTGCCACTGCCACTCCCATCCTGCCGTGGGGATGGGGGCAGAGGGTGCTCCAGGCCCCGCCTCCAGAGCTTCACCCTGCGCAGGCAGCTCCCTCCGGAATCCAGGGCCCCCACAACACCTGCAGGCCCTGAGAAGGGCATTTGCCACCCACCACCAAACACACCACAACCCCAGATTTACCCTTTCCCCAGAGATTTACGGCAGGAGCAGGGCAGACAGCCTTTATCAGCATCCTCCAATTCAGTCCTTCTGCTCTATCCAACTCCATTCCCTGCCCTGCTCCCAACACACAGGAGTGTCCTGCTCACTCCAGCTGTCCTGCAACAATGGCCTCAGACCCTTGCGGATGCAGGGTCAGGATCCTGCCTACCCACTTGCCACACACCTCGCCACAAAGTCCCTGCTGACGTCCAGGAAGATGAAGAAGCACTCCTCGTTGGGTGTGTAGGCCCGGTGCGCACGCAGGGCTCGCTTCACCTCCTTCATCGTCTTCAGGTCGAACACGTGCAGGTCGATCTCCTCAGCGATGGGGGGAGGCTGCATCGGGTCGGAGATGACGCAGTCCCGCGGCCAGGCCCGGCTGTTCACGTACAGGTACCTTGGGGAGGGCAGGGAGGGGTCACCTGCACCGCGCCACAGAGCTCACAGAGCCCTTGGCACGGCAGGCACTGACTGAGCCTGCAGTCCAGGCTGAAACAGGGGAACAGGCGCTGAAACGCTCCTAGCCATGTTTGGAAAGGACAACCACACCTGGGAGGTGGCTCTAGGGGTCAGGTCACGCCTCTCTAATCCCATTAAACCTATCTTTAAGGATGGATGGGGGTATCTTGTGGGCAAGTACAGGGAGAGGATTCTGCCCCTCTGCTCCGCTCAGGTGAGACCCCACCTGCAGTGCTGCCTCCAGCTCTGGGGCCCCCAACAAAGGAAGGGCATGGAGCTGATGGAGCAAGTTCAGAGGAGGCCATGGAGATTCTCTGAGGGCTGGAGCCCCTCTGCCCTGGAGACAGGCTGGGAGAGCTGGGGGTGCTCAGCCTGGAGAAGAGAAGGCTCCAGGGAGACCTCAGAGCTCCTTCCAGTGCCTAAAGGGGCTTCAGGAGAGCTGGAGAGAGACTTCGGGCAAGGGCCTCAAATGACAGGACAAGGGGGAATGGGCTTCAAACTGCCAGAGGGCAGGGCTAGATGGGATATTGGGAAGAAACTCTTCCCAGAGACTGTGGTGAGGCCCTGGCACAGGTTGCTCAGAGAAGCTGTGGCTGCCCCATTCCTGGAAGTGTCCAAGGGTAGGTTAGATAAGGCTTGGAGCAACCTGGTGTAGTAGAAGGTGTCCCTGCCCATGCCAAAGGGGTGGGGTCTAGATGGTTTTTAAGCTCCCTTCCAACCCAAACTATCCTAGGATTCTACAGACGATCTGCCTAAGGAATAAGACACATTTGTGTGGGCAGGTCCTCCCCTCTCACAAGGCCTGACCCTGTCCTGAGCTGGCTCAGGAACACATTCCTGCTGCAACCAGCAGTGATGCTCAGTGGTAACAACACACCTTCAGCGCCAGGATCAGCAGGCACCTGTTCCATCCACCACAGTCATTTCTTCTCCTGGTCACCCCACAGAGCGCAGGAGCACCTCTTGCCCACCCTGGCAGTGGCTGAAGCCCCCCACGCTTACCGGTGGTCAGGGGACAGGCCCATGCCAATGATGTGCCCATGGATGTCAATGACGTGATCCAGGGAGTCAAAGAACTCATCCGAGCGCCTCTCCTCCCCCAGCACCGGCCCAGCGGTTGTCATCTGATGGGGCAGGATCCTTTTAATCCCTGTGGGACAGAGAGAAGAGGGAGGTGGTTCCACAGGCCACTGCCAGCAGGCAGCAGGGCTGGGGGAGTCCCCAGGTTTCGGGAAGGGACTTCCCTTGGTGCTGCTAAGAAGGGAGAACCAGCTCGCTGGTTGAGGACTGGGACAGGGCTGCTGTCCTGGTCAGGCTCCTTCAGCTCTCCAAGTGGGCTTTGGGTCAGGACTCCACCTGTGAGTGACACACTGGCACATCCAACCCCAGACAGGGAGATGCCCGGCACCTGTGGGTACAGCCACACCTCGCCCCAGCCCAGCTCCAAAGCACAAGGAAGCTGTGCTGGCCCAGGAGACACACTTGTTGCAGAAAGGTTTTTCTCCTAAATGAATCCTCGGGTCAGGCTCATTCCTGCAGTATCTGGCCTGGAGAAGCCCAGCATATGCACTGGCTGGGGCAGAGTTTTCTCCTAATGTTGCCAAGCGCAAGTCAGTCCCAGAAAGCTCCAAGAACAGACGCTTAAACCGAAACTGTGCTCAAGTGCTTTGTAGCTTCTGAACTTCCTGACTAAAGGAGACACATGAGATGGGTCAAGCCCAGTCCCTTTCCAGCTCTGTTTGCCAGAAGTCCCAAACACAAACCATCTCCAACAGCTTCCTGGAGGACCCTTGTGAGCCTCAGCAGCTCCTGGGTACACACAGCCTTCATCCTCAGCAGGTCCAGGAGGAGCTAGAAGATGGCTTGGCCCATCTCATCAGCCCTCTGAGGGAATTGCTGACAGTACCCTTGATTTTAGCCCTCTCCTGCAGTGCAACAAGACAGGAGTGACACACCACTGTACCTCAAGTCAAAGGCCATTCCCAGCATCCCTGTCTCTGAGCCTGGGCAGCCCAGGGCCTTCAGGACAGTACCAGTGTTCTTCCACCCCACTGGCACTGCTCACCAGCATCTTCATCCTCCCTTCCACAGCACCACACTCCCAGTTCCAAACTCAGACACACATGAGTTAGCAGGACAAGCTGCTCAGCTTGCCACCAGCACAAGGAATGGGAGCTCAAGGACCTCGGGCCGGAACAGGGCTGTGTGCCAGCAGCAGCATGGGAGGTGAGCACAGAGCGAGCTCCTTCAGGTCCTGGGGGCACAGAGCAGGCGCACCAGAGCACACAAACCAAGGGCCAAATGACACTGAAGTGACTCATGGCGGGCCAGGAGCCGAGCCAGCGTCCAGCCCTGTGAGCAGCAGCCTGTGCTGCGGGCGCTGGCCACCAGCCAGGGAGTCACAGAGTTCAAAGGTATCAAACAAATCCCTTGGCCCTGGGAGGCTGAGTGGGAATTTGGGAGCCTACACAGGAATTCGGGAGCCCAAAGGCTCTGCCTCAGTGTGTGGCAGCCTCGGCTCAGCCCAGGGGATCTGAGTGCAGCCCTAGCTCAGCCCAGGGAGCAGAAGCATGGAGCAGAGTTCACTCAGTCCAAGCCATGTTCCCAACCGAAGTAGGCAAAGACCAAGTGACTCTTCTCCAAGTTGTCTACAGCTCTGTAAACTGCCTTCCCCCACCTTACTGGGTGGTGCTGGTGTGGGACCAAGTCACAGGAAGGTCAAGAGACTGCAGCAGGGAAGCAAGACTGGAACTGTGCAGTGAAAGGAACTAAAACTGTGGTTTCGCAGGAGTCTTGCCTGGGAGCAGCTCTCTCCTTCCCTACATTTCTGGTCCTTTTTACCTCTCTGCCAGCTTTAGGGTCTCTTTGGAAAGCAGCCAGACTACCTGTTCCTGCTCTCCACTGTGCTGATTTTCTGTAAATTCAGGCTCTGCTAGTCCTGGTGCCTCAACAGGAGCACCCCAGATGAGAAAGGGACATCTTAACCTAGGACAAGGTCCCCAGCAATGGCACTGCCTGACACATGCTGCACCCACAGTCCGTTGTACCCCACTGAGCAAGGAGGCTGCAAGCTGCCTGGCATCGCTCATCACAGAAACACTGGCTGGGGCAGTGAATAACCCCCTGTGAAACCCCCTAGTCCCAGGGCAGGGGTGCCCAAGTGCCTCACTGAGGCTGAAAGCCCATGTGAGGGTGGTTCCACACTGGGCAGAGGGGAGGCAGGCAAGGGGCAGGGGCAGGCAGGGCACTGACACCCAGAGCTGGGGGCACTGCACAAGCAACATGCACATGAACTCCACACTGCTCAGACCAGTCTTCCCTTGATGCCCTCTCCACCCCCACATGAGAACAGGACCAAGGTCCCTCCACACACCTCTCCCAGGGCAAGCGCCACTCTCCCCCTGCACCAGCTAGTGGCTGGTGTCCTTAAACCACAAGCTCCTTCTTGATCTTCTGCTCAGCCCTCAACATGACTTTGGCCACCTGTCATCCTGACAGCAACAAAACAACCCTCAGGCAAGTGCTTGTGAGGTGGAACCCCCTTCAGAACCTTGAGCAAACTGCAGCTCATGCCTCACAAACAGGCAGCAGAGAGACCAGGTCTTTTCCGGACCCAAATCTAGAGCCCAGCTGCAGCCCATGCCCCCAGGCTGGCCAACTGCCCCGGGCTCAGCCCCAGCCTTACCTATTTGGTGTGGAGAGTAGGTGAGGCATCCTGTGGTGAAGATTAAGTACTTAGTCTTGCTACTGCTGTCCGTGGGGAGCAGGTTTGGCTCAGGTGGTTTAGTTCTGTTACGCACAAACAGCTCGGCCACCTTTGTCTCCAGCTCTGTGTCAGTCATGGCAGGCCTCATGTGGACCCCCATGATATCATCAAAGAACTGCTGCAGCCCGTCCTCTGCCGGCACACCCCCGGCATCCGGCAATTCCTGTACGGCTGGCTCTGGAGGCTGCTTGGGCTTGGCCTCTTCTTCCTCGCTGTCACTGCCAAGATCAAAGACTGGGCAGGTGGAGGAAGCAGCGAGCTGCTCCTCGTAGTCCAGGAGCAGGTCCGGGGAATCATATCGGCTGCAGTCAGCCACCATCACGGTCCGGATGGTGCTGGCATTCAGGTTCTGGATTTTGAAAAGTCTCTTCACTACATTCACATTCTCAGACTCGATGCCCTACAGGCAGAGGGGAGAAGTAAGCAGGAACCACCCCACATCACTCCCACAGTTCAAACCAAGACCTGAGCCAGAGAAGGGACACCAGCCACCACTGACCCTTTCACACTGCATGTGGAGCACTGGCACAAGAACTGGCTCGAGGCTTGCCAGCTCTGCTGAGCTCCTTCCTCTCCTGGATGGAGACATATTGAGGCAAAACATTCCTGCAGGCAGGCAACAGTGGAGCTGGGAAGCACAGAGGCTGGGCAGCCCTGCTGCCATCCCAGCCTGAGGTCATCAGCTGGTGCTAACCGGTGCTTTACAGTGCAGGGCCAGGAGTTGGACTCAATCCTTGTGGGTCCCTAACAACTCAGGATACTCTACATTCTATAATCTACAAGGATTTCAGGACAAGGCCTCTGCAAAAGGCATGAAGTAGGATCCCTCTGGCTCACAGCAGCAGTGGCACAGGACCCCCGTGCTCCTGGAGTATGTCTGTAGCCCGCAGCAGGACGCAGCAGGTCCCTCCCTGCCTCACTGCTCCCAGCCTGCATCTGCACTCCCACACCCCCATCATGGGCAAGGACCTTCTTGGCCTCTCAGGGATGGAAGGGCTAATGCTGTATGGTCAGTGCAGCATGGAGATGTGGCTGTAGGAAGAGTCTCTGCTACCAGAAGATTTCACATGGGGTCAGCACCACGTTACAAACACAAAAAATGGGGACATGCAGCTGTGACACTGAGATAGAGGGCAAACATGGAAGAGGAACACGACTCCCAAGTGCCAGGGAATAAACAAGCAGTCTAAGGCCAGCACACATGGCTCTCCAGGTCTCACCATGGCATCAGAGACAGTACCTGGCCTGAGAAACCTCAGCAAGACCAGGCAGGGCTGAGATCAGCTCAGGCTGCTCCAGCTCCCAGGAAAAATATCCTGAGCAACCAAGTGGGAGAAAGGCCATTGTTAGGACACATGCCAGGCTACAGCCATCCCAGGCCAAGCTTCAGACTACCAAGGACCTTAGCAGCCCTGCTGTTAGGCAATGCATGTTCTGGGGCACTGCAGTCAAGTCCTCAGCCTAATTAATGGGGCAAGAGTTAATGGGATCTGAGGGCAGAGTCAGAATATTACAGTGGAAATCCATGACACCAAGCGTGGAGAAGCCTCATGCAAGGGTTGCCTTGAGCTCAGGATCCTGAGGACAAGTCAGAGGAGACAAACAGGGATGACAGGAGGATTGGGCCATCCTTCCCTGCAGCTTTTCCTCCCCCAGGAGCCAGCAGGAAGCTGCACTGCCTGTGGAGCTGGAAGGAAGGCAGCTCACCTGGAAAGCATTGTTCAGCCACAGCACTGAGCAGGAGGTTATGCGCCCAATCCGATGCAGATTGCCTGAGATCAAGTTGGTTTCATTCAGCCAGCAGCCAAACACATCATAGGGTTTATTCCTCACCCTGGAAAGTAGTGTGAAGTTCTCTGGAAGAGAGGGGAAACATGAGTGTGAGGCGATGACTCCCAGCAAGGGCCCTGGAGAAACAGGGCCTGTCTACAGGACAGGTCTCTGCAGGACAAGCACTGAGGCAGCACTGCTAACCTCCATCCAGCTTCAAGCCACTGCTAAGGAGACACATTATTTCTCTTTTCTAGAGAGATGTGTGATGAGACCTTGACAAGGGAAACCAAAACAACAGGGCAGCCTGACAGAGCCAGAGCAGAGAGCAGTCCAACCTCCCAGCCTTTCCCTGAGCGGGGCCCAGGGGACAAGAATGAGTTAACCACACATGGAATTTCACTCCTACTCCCAGTGCTCAGGGCCTTTCCCAGCAAGGCAGCTGTGCACTCCTGATTCCTGGCACAGTGGGACTTCGGCACAGAGATGGTGAGAGATAATTCAGCGGGGATTAGCCACATGCACAGGGCTGCAGCAGAAGAGGTGAAAGAGGCTCAGGTGACAGCCCCTCAGAAAGCCATGTGAGACTTAAGGGTGGAACTAGGGCCCCAAAAAGATGGTCTGAGGGCTGTATCCAGCACCTCTGCTCTGCTCTGGAGACAGGCTGAAAGAGCTGGTGGTGTTCAGCCTGGAGAAGAGAAGACTCCAGGCAGACCTTAGAACCCCTTCCAGTGCCTAAAAAAGCTCCGAGAGAGCTGGGGAGGGACTTTGGACAAGGGCTGGAGGGACTGGCCAAGGGGGAATGGCTTCACACTGACAGAGGGCAGATGGGATATTGGGAAAAAATTCTTCCCTGTGAGGGTGGTGAGGCCCTGGCATAGGTTGTCCAGAGAAGCTGTGGCTGCCCCATCCCTAGAAGTGTTCAAAGCCAGGTTGGAAAAGTCTTGGAGCAACCCGGGATAGTGGAATGTGTCCCTGCCCATGGCAGGGGGTGGAACAAGATGAACTTTAAGGTCCCTTCCAACCCAAACTGTTCTGGGGTTCTATGGTTCTATGCCTAGCACCACATGAGACAGAAATAGGAGCTTCAAGACAACAAGTAAGGTGGATAACCCTTGCCAGACTGTCACGTAGGACAGAAGTTAAGTGAGGGTAAATACAAGCCACGCTGCCTTGAGGTGCTGTCGTGGTGACCTGAGCAGAGTTCAGGCTGTCTGTAAGGCTTCCCCTCCAAAACTGTGATTGGAACCCTTTAGTTCAGGTGTTGGGTGTCAGGACAAGCTGAGGTGAAGGCCACTGCACACCCCAAGAAGAAGGGAAGCCCAGCACCCAGCACTCACCCCTCCTGGGAGCCCTTGTGAAGGCAGCACTTACCCATGCTGATCACAGCGATCTCCCCTGAGGAGGAGTTGTGAGGCCCCACAAAGACACCAGATACCAGCAGAAGGGAGTCATCAGAGTTGAACTGGGAGAACTGGGTGTAGCTCCAGTTGTATGGTCTCATGTTGGAGCTGTGCTGCAGGGAGATGTCCAGTTCATTGCTCCAGACCTACAGAGAAATGGACAAACAGGCAGGAAACTGCTGAGAAGCCTGAGAGTGGTTCCACTTTATCTGTTCTGCCAGCACTCACCAGGACATGAAAAACAAACAATATCACAAACCCCATTTAACTGCCTCCCAGTCCCCATATTCCTGTTAGAACTCCCCATTTCCCTGACAGAAAATTTGGAGGGGCTAAATGGAGAACTGTTGCTCCATTGGTCAGAGAGGGCGTTCAGGTAGTAATTGTTGCTGTCGCAGCTGGGTTTCCAACATGTTCAGAGAGATTTCTCCCAGGACAACCACTTATGCAAGACATCTATTGCAGTGGATCATTATCTCCCCACTCTTTGTCAGACCCAGGTCACAACAGGGCACTGATTTGCACCTAGAAAGCACCAGGCAGGCACTTTGGCTACCTCCACACAAATGGGCTGGAGCTGGAATCCACAGCCCTCAAGGCTACATTTGCAAGAGTCATTAGTTCTGTGGCTTTGAGAACAGCTCAGCATCTGCAGGAGCCAGCCTGAGTCCAGGGACATCTGGTCAAACCTCTCCTCTCCACAACCTTCCCAAAGGCTGCTCTCAGGGCTAAGTCCCACTGAAACCGCATCTGGAAGGGCTGGGCAGGGCACCTGCCACTTTACCTTGACTGTGCAGTCTTTGGAGCAGGATGCAAACAGGCAGCCAGAGTGCGAGAAGCTGAGGTGCAAAACCTGGTCACTGTGCTCCTTCAGGGCCTGCACCTCCACACAAGGGATGGTGTCGTAGAGCCTCTGGAACTCATCATACCAGGAGACAGCAGCTGCAACACAGAGCAGGGACACGGGATAGGAGTGTGAGCGGAGGGAAGCACAGAGCTGGGCTAAACACGGCATCAGTCTTTAATAAACCAATCCTAGCTCCTGTGAGCAATGCCAGGAGCTCTGCTGGGGCACCAACCCATGGCTGCAGCTGAGTTACCAGCACTCACCATTTTCCTCAGTACCTTCCCTAACCCCCCCCAAAAAAAGCCTTTCTGCCAGTACCCACACAGCTCCACATCACACCATCGAAACCAGCACAGACTCTGCTGAAACAGCCAGGGCAGAGCTGCTGGCTGTCAGACCAAAACCTTGCCCAGGATAAAACAGTCCTCCAAAGGGAGACATGCTCCAGCACAATCAAACCAACCAGGAAGGGAAGCTGCTTCTCACCATACCCAGCTCCGCATTGATTATCTCTGTCTTGTCTAATGCAGAATTAAGACAGTTCTAGAAAGGGTCTGGGAGCAGAAAAAAAAACATCTCCATGAGATAAGAGACTTGAAAGAACGAGAGAGAAGAATGGGAGCTGGACAGAGCATGCCAGGAGAGAAGGAGCCCTGCAGCAGCACAGCCTGGGGTACACTCACAGCAGCAGTCCCACTGACAGCCAGTGAAGAGACAAATAAAGATTTTTAACGAAGGGCCCGGCCAGGCAGCCTACAAACTTCTTGCAGCAGCAAATCCCAAAGAAGCAAAGAGGATTAGGCATGTATATGGATAAGGGCCAACTTTCCTAGTGACACTGAACAGGACTGAAGGATTTTTTGGAACGTGCTGCAGCCTGGGAGGCACCTGGTCCTAGAGGAAGGGACCAGCTGATACCAGCACATGCCACTGCTGCTCGCAGCCTGGGCACTTCAGGCTCCTCTGAACCTCCTGGGCCCAGCCCATGTGGCTGGGAAACAGCCTGGACAGGCCCCACCTGGCCAAGCAACCCCAACCTTTCCTCTCACAGACCCACTGGATACCATTCCCCCAACCGTGGAGCTGCCCAGTGCAAGCAAGCTGGCAGAGGTATTCACCAAACTCCCTTCCCAGGCCTGCCAGCTGTCCCTGTCCTGCTGCCTCATGGAGGGTGCCTATAGCTCCAGCAGCCAGGGAGGTGCCTGAATACGTTACTGAGCTACACCAACTGCTCCATCCTAATTAGTGCTCAACAACAGGGCTGGCAGCTGACTAACCAGCTCTAGGAGGCTGGGAGGGAACAAGGCTAGTCAAAGAGTCTCAGATAAACCCTAAAGAGAATGTCCTAAGCCCCACAGAACTCCCAAGGTCTGCAGGAGTGAAGTCATGCAGCCTGAGTCATCCCATCCACATCCCACCTCTCCCTAGAGCCCTTCTGCTCTGGTGTTCCTGGTGCAGGGAGATGGGCTGCTGCTGCTTGATCCTTGGCATTTCTTCCTGTATTTCCTGGCATTTCTTCTGTAGCCACTGCAACTCCCGATCCAGGACCCAATTCCCTCAGCCACTGCTGGGAGCCCCCTGCAGCATACTGGGAACAGGCTGCTTGGGCTCTGAAAGAAACTGCCCTCGGCAGCGGGGGTTCCTGCTGGCAGGTCCCCAAGGCCTGTCCCAGCGTGTGACAGTGCAGCCACCCTTCCAGACTGCACCGACTGCTTCCAGCACTGGATGCTCAGAGGGAGCAGAGCTGTGACAACATGGCTGCCACCCTGGAGCCCTCTGACAGCTTGGACAGGGATGGCCATGTGGGGCTCCCTCAGTTCCTGCTGTGAGCCCAGATCGAGCCCCACCTGCCCTGGCACAGTGGGGCAGCTGCTGCCTCAGCATGTGCCCTCAGTGCCATCACAGGGCCACACGCCCCCCTGCACAGCCCTGGGCAGCCAGTGTTGCTGTGGCAGTGCCCAGTCCAGCTGGGGGCTGCAAGGTCCTGGTGAGGCCAAGCCAGCAGTGGTTCCACACACCCCAGGCCAGCTGGGATGCAGCAATGTGTGGTGACCCACTATTGCTCCTGGGATCTCTCTGGGCTGCAGCCACTGAGAGCAGCTGCCTAGAGAGCCCAGACACCTCCTTTCTGTGAAAGGGAAGGAAAGGGAAGCATTTTCAGCCCTCTGACCCCATTTCTGAAGGGTCTGGGGAGCCCCAGAGCCCCTCCCGTGCACAGCCCAGCTCGGAGCACAGTGGCAGAGCTGAGGGGACGGTTCGGGGGGCTCCACCGCCCCACCACGGGCGGGGGGGCGCAGTGTCCCTCCCGGCTCAGGGTAGGTGCCCCCCGCTCACCCGGGTGCCGCGGCACGTCCCGGGACACGCGGTAGTAGCGGTAGAACAGCTCCTTCCACAGGAATTCGTCGCGGGCCACGGCGCGCCACTGCTGGCACACGAGCCCCACCGAGAGCACGTCGGCGTGGTCCAGGTACAGGAAGATCTCGAACAGGACGGTGTCCGGCAGCCGGGGCCCGCCCGCGGCCATCGTGTCATTCTGCCGCCGCGCTGGGGCCGAGCGGGGCGCGGGGTCAGGGGACGGGGACCGCAGAGGCCCTCGGCCCGCCCGTGCCGTGCCCGGTATTCCCTGTTCCCGGGATCCCCGTTCCCCCCTGTTCTCGGTATCCCGTTCCCCCCGTGCCGTTCCCGCTGTGTCCCCGTTCCCGGTATTCCCGTTCCCCCCGTGCCGTTCCCGCTGTGTCCCCGTTCCCGGTATCCCCGGTCCCCCTGTGCCGTTCCCGCTGTCCCCGTTCCCCCCTGTTCTCGGTATTCCCGTTCCCCCCGTGCCGTTCCCGCTGTGTCCCCGTTCCCAGTATTCCCGGTGTTCCCAGTCCCCCCGTGCCGTTCCCGCTGTCCCCGCCCCCCCGTTCCCAGTATTCCCCGTGTTCCCGGTCCCCCTCCGCACCTCGGCAGCTCCACTGCCCCCGCCCCGTCCCCCAACTTCCGGCCGCCGCTCCGGGCGCGCCCCCGCCCGCCAATCAGGGCGCCTCGTCCCGCCGCAGCCCCGACAGATCGAGCATAGAGCTCCCCGCCGTGCGCCAGGTGTAGCGAGCCGAGCGCGGCATGATCGCTCCCGCAGCGGCAGAGCTGCCCCGCCCGGCCTGACCAGGCCACGCCTCTGAGCCAGGCCCCGCCCCGTCGGGCCTGTCACGCCCCGCCTGAACAGGCTCCGCCCACACCGGGACGGGCCCCGGGGTCGGTGCCCGGCCCCCCCCTCGGGTCCCGCTGCGGGCACTGCCTCCGGTCCTGACCCCGGCCCTGACCCCTGTCCTGTCCCCCCGGCCGCACCCGCCTGCCCCGCCACCTCCCAGCACAGCGTCTCATGGCGGCCCTGCGCACCCTCCTGCTCCTCGGGCTGTTCCTCACGGCGCGGGGGCAGCGGCCGAGGCGGCGGCGGCCGCCCCCTGCCCAGAGCCCGCTGGACAAGGTGGCGGCTCAGGAGGGGCTCAGCCTCCCCCAGGTGAGGGTTTGGGCCTGGACCCCGCACTGGGGGGGGGGGGGGGGCTGCAGGAAGTGTGGGGGCTCCCGTTCCCCTCTGTTCCCCTCCAGGGCTGACCCTCAGTGCCCCCCCAGACTCAGCCTCCCAGCTCGTCCCCCAGCTCAAGCCCCCCCTGCCCCCTGTACACAGCAGGGGTGGCAGAGCCCAGCTCAGCCCCAGCACTGCCCGCAGGGCTGCCTACGAGGCAGGTGCGGGGGCCAGAGCCTCGGAGGGACCCCCGTGCTCCCCCAGACAGACCCCGGCTGTGGGTGCAGCCACCGTTGCTCTGAGGCTTGGGGTGAGCTTAGACTGCAGCATCAAGTGAGACCCAGCACACACCCAGGGTGGGACGGGGGTGCCCACAGCCCTGTGGGCAGTGTGAGTCATGGGCAGGTGCCTTAGACACCCCCACACAGCCCCCAGCCTATCCCCATGCCAGGCTTCTCTCTGCCCTGCCATCCCACCCACCCGATCACAAAGGGCAGTCGTGTCCTGGGGACACCCCAAGGGACAGGCTGTGGGCAGAGGTGCCAAGTGAGGGGACAGTGGGTGCTCGGGGTGAGTGGGGGCACCCTGAGCTGGTGGCTCTGTAGATGGTGCCACCCCTGTGCCATGCAGCTCGCAGGGAGGTGGTTCCTGGTCAGCGTGGCCTCCCGCTGCAGCCACCTGGCAGAGCACAGCCACCAGCTGGAGGCCACGACAGTGATGGTGACCGTCCTGGACGGACAAAGCCTGGCCATCAGCACCCTCAGGAAGCTGTGAGTAGCAAAGCCTGGCCATCAGCACCCTCAGGAAGCTGTGAGTAGCAGTGGGCAGGGGGGCCACAGGCAGGAAACAGGGGTGCTGTAGGTAGGTCACAGCAGGACCGGTGCCCTGGGATGGGGGCGGGGGACGCTGGGTGGAATGGGAACTGCAGGCAAGTCAGAGCAGTGCTAGTGCCCTGGCCTCTGGCTCCAAGGAGGACAGAGCTGCCCCAGAGCAAAGTGTGGGTGGGATCCCCTCTGTGAAGTTTTGTAGTAGAAGCCCTGGCCACAATGGTCACCCTGCCACCCCCAGCCACTGGCCTGGGGTGGGCTCAGGGTTAGGGACAGGCAGGCTGGTGAAACCGAGGCACGCGGTGCCTCCACAGGCCAGCCTGGGACTGGCTCTTGGGGCCACCCCAGGGGCAGCAGAGCTAAAGACAGGGATCTTCACATCTGTGGGCACTTCCCCCTGGCCTGATGGGCCCTGAGGGGCTGACCAGGCTCAGTGCTGCAGGGAGGGGGCAGGGACGCCCTCAAGCTCAGCAGGTTTTGGGGCTCAGTATCTCTCACAATGTCTTGACAGGGCTCTGGGACATCTCTTTCCCTGGGGAGAAAACAAAGTCCCAAGGAAACAGCGTGTGTGCCCTGGCAGGCAGGGCGTTCAGAGACCTGGGGGGATCCTCCCCAGCCTGTGCTGACATCTCTTTGTCTTCCCGTGCAGGGATGGGATGTGCTGGGAAATCAGGCAGCGCTACCTCCCTGCCCAGGCCCCTGGACGCTTCCTGCTGAAGGGTGAGGGACACCAGGCTGGGGTGGCAGGGGAGCTGCTGGAGCCCCCCACTGCTGTTCTGGGCAGGGCTTTGGTACCAGTGTCCCTCTTCCCAATGCCCTCTCAGTATCTTACCACTGGGATCTCTAGGTGCCAGATACCATCACGGGTGATGCCATGGGCTGGTGCCTCCTGGGGGAGCAATGGTGCCTGTGGGGCTGCCCCACTCTGGCCCTGATTTTCACCCCTTGTATACCTGGTTTATGATGAAACAATGCCCTGCATGGTGCCAGGGCTAAGCAGGGTTAACCAGGACTCACTGGACTCTCCTCTGTCCTTCTCAGGCCATGGGCACAGCAGCAAGGTGGATGTGGTGGTGGGTGAGATGGACCCCAGCAGCTTTGCCATCCTCTATTACCAGAAGGGCCATAGCGTCTCTGTCAAGCTCTATGGTGGGTCAAGGCTCAGGGGCTTGTGGCAGGTGAAGGACAGGGGTGGGAAACCCATACTGGGCTCAAGGGATGGCAGCCGGAGCCTCAGAGGACCCAAACATGTGAATGGGGTCTCCTGAGGGTCACTCCCCAGCTGGACAATTGTCCCCAAAGGCTGAAGGGGGAGCTGGTAAGGGGGGAACCAGAAACCCACTTCTGTGAACTGAAAGACCCCCAGGGCCCTGAGCTTTGCGAAGGGACATGGGGGGCTTTGGGACAGGGCCAGGCAGGGCCCGAGGCCGCTGGCAGTGTCTCCCCCCATGCAGGACGGACCAGCCGGGTCAGCGACGCCGTCGCGGACAAGTTTGAAAAGCACGTGAGGGCTGTGGGTCTCAGTGAGGATGTGACCTACTACTTCCCCACCTACGGTGAGTGGTACCTGGTCCCTGGGGAGCAGGGGACCCCGTGGCAGTGGCTGCACCCAGGGGCAGAGCCTAGCATCAGGGGCTGGGGTCCAGCCCCTCCATTGTGGGGAGGGGGAGGTACATCCCCAGGGGTCTGAGCAGCTCATGGCCCCATGTCACCCACAGCAGGGGCACATGTGGGGTCTGTCCTCATGCTGTGGCCACCCCAGGGGCAGAGATGCAAGGACCAGGGCTGTGCCTCACAGTGTCCTAGGGGTGCAGAGTGGGGGGGTGCCAGGTCCCAGGGAGGGTGACCCCCTCAGGCTCTGTCTCTTGCAGGGTTTTGCGACTCCGCAGACGAGTTTCATGTCCTGGATGGTGAGTCGGGGATCCTGGGTGGTGCACTGGGACCCCCATGTGCTAGGCTTGGCCCCACACTGGGCACCAGTGGGGCGTGCCTGTCCTGGCTGGGGGCTGGGCACACTGGGCCAGACCCACACCACACCACAGCTGTGTGGTCCTGCCCCAGGAGCATGGGGGCACTGGCCTGGCAGGGGGCAGCCATACCAGACCGTCCCTCAGGACAGGGTCTCTCTGTGCCCTTGTGTGGGGTGAGGAGGTGGCAGAGTCACCCAGGATGGGCATGAGGTGCATCCTGGCAAAGCAAACCCCGTTTAACCCCTACATGGCTCACACTGGGCTTGATGGGTCTATATTGGTGTTTCCCGGGATGGTCTGGGATGAGGTGTCCTGGCACAGGGACACCCTGGGCTGAGGGCTGGGTCCCTGGAGACAGCTCCAGTACTTGTCATTGGTGCTTGGGAAGGCAGAGGTGAGTCTCCAGGCCAGGTTCTAGGCTTGGACACCCCCCAGCCCCTCAGCACTTCTCTTCCTTCCAGAAACAAAGCTGTAGGTGCAGATGGAGTTGCCGGGGTTTCCCCAGAGCTCACCCCTCACCTCATTTAGCTGCCCATGGCCACGCGGGTCTGAGCCGTGCTTTGCTCATCCCCCTCTGCTGCACCACAGTCCTGGAGCCAGCTCTGGGGCTCTCCAGTGCCTCCAGCTGTGCTGGCAGCTGCATCCATCCTGGTCCTGCACCCTCTCAGCTTGTGTCACCCCTGTGCTCTGTGCACCAGTGTCCTGCAGGAGTCAGCAACACCCCAATAAACACCTCAGAGAAGAGCCTTTGTCCAGGCCAGTCACCTCTTGGTCTGCCCCAGCCAGGCCAGCGCTGCCTCCATCCTGGGCTGCCAGTGCCCTGGAATCACAGCATCACGGAATATTCTGAGTTGGAGATGTGCTCCCAGCTGAAGGGTCCCAAGGGGGTGTTGGAGGACGTGCAACCCCCTTCCATACACCCCCCTCATCCTCTCCCTGAGCCCTGTCCCAGCTATGGGACAGCGAGGCAGGAGTTGTGGTGGTTCCTGGGATGTGGGGCACATGGGTCTGGCTGGCTGGGGCCGAGGGAGCACCCAGCACTGAGGGCAACAGCACCATGCCTGGCACCATGGGAGGCACAGACTTGGGGGGCACTGGGGACCAGCACAGCATCTGCCTTTTCCCCCATCAAGGTGGGATATCCCTCAGGGACCCCAGAGGAGGAAATCTCAGCCCTGCAGCATTTCTCCTTCCCATCTCCACGGCCTCCAGGGCAGGAAAACAGCCCATTCCCCTGCCCCAGCCCTGTGGAGCGCGTTCCCCGAGGGGAACCCCTGCCCATAGAGCCAGCACCCCTTGGAAAGCCAGGCTGGGGGGTCTGGCAGGGCTTGGACCAGAGGTGCAATTAGGGGAGAGCCCCAGCTGCAGCCCCTTGTGGGACCCCTCTTCCCTGTGTGGAGCCTGGCGAATGGTGCCCATTGCCATTGGCTTCGGGAGGGGACGGGGAGCATCCCCACAGCAGGCAGGTGGGGGGTCCCAGCCCTCCACAGCCCCTGGGACAGGCAGCAGCCCTCTGCCCCCAGCACTGGTGTTTTGCAATTGGAGCGGGAACTGGTAACACATGTTGTTTACCAGGGAATTATGTAAGGGACGCCACGTGATGTGCCCAGAGCCAGCCCTGTTCCCACCACCCACGTGGAGGTTAGCAGTGTCCAGCCATGCTCTTAGACCCCCCCAGGCCACCACCTGAGGCTGGCAGAGCCTGGTGTGGTGGATCCAGCTCACTTTCTGCCCTGTGCCCACCTGCACCCCAGGGTGGCTGCACTGTGGCAGGGCAATGGGAGGCAAGGGGAGAGCCCTAGGGAGCTGGGCTGGTTCCCAAGGAGCCCACACGCCCTATGCCCACTGTCCCATCCCATCTCTCTGTGGTGGGGGCTAACACCCAGGTTGTGTCCAAGAGTCTGTGTCCAGCCGCTGTGGGGATCACAGCCTGGATACTCCATCCTACCCCCCAGCTCTGCTTATCCTGTGCCGTGCTGCTGTCAGTGTCCCCTTTGCCCCCACATGGCCCCCCCTGCCCCCATGCTCCAGAGCTTGCACCCAGCATTGCCACCCAGGTCCTTGGGCTGGTTCCCAGCTTTGCCCCACCCGGGAGAGCTGGGAGAGTGGGCACCACCCAGGTATCCATCAGGCACCCTTTGCTGCCACCTGGGCAGGGAGCTGGGGGTACCCAGGCAGCAGGGGGGACTTTGTGTTCCTGCTGCAGTGCTGGGTGACAGTGACACCCCTGGGTGCTCCCTACCTCTGTGCCCGATGGAGAGAGCCCCCTGGGGAGGCTGAGTCCTAGCCCAGCATGCGGGGCCCCAGCCGGGCTCTTGTGATGCTCAGTCCTGCCTGGCTCAGCTTTTGTTTTGTTTTGTTTTCATAAATCCACGGGGCCGGGCAGGCGCGGGGGTGCACAGGGCAGGGTGGCCTCACGGCGGGGCGTGGGGAAGGGAATGTACAGGGGGGCCTGCCAGGGGAAAAACAGCTGTTGTGAAAACATTCTCCTTACGTAAAGCACCTTGGCAGGACCGTGCGGGGCTGGGGTTCTGCCCGGCATGGCCAGCCCTGCCCAAACCCTGCCATACCCACGGGTGCTGCTGCTGGCACCCAGCATACATCCTCTGCCCTCACTCTGCAGGGGGGGCCCCAGATTAAGGGGGGACATCTCAGCGGCTGCTGGTGACCCCAAACCAAGGGGGAGGGCATCTCCAGCCCCTCTTGGCAAAGGGTGCAGAGTGGTGGGGCGGGTGGGGTGTGAAACTCTGGGGTCCATCTGGCTGCATTCTGGCCCCCGAGGAGCTGAGCATCTGGGCTCCCCAGCTTGCCAGTGGGATGAACCGGAGCTGCACCTTGGTGGGACACACCCCAAGGGTCCTGAGGCCAGCCGAGATGCTTCCTTGGGTGATGCAGGGACTTGAGTCGGGGCAAAGCAGGGGGTCCTACAGGAGTACACACAGGTGTCCCCAAGTCCCATGGGTCGTGTTGGGACCTGGCAGGCACTGGACATTCCCTCCACTTCACTGGAGCCCCTTTCTGAGTCCAGGTGAGGCTACCCTGTGCAGACTGGGCAGCCCTGGCCCCTGCCCGTGGGCAGCCCCCGCTGCCTGCCCCGGCCCCGCGCCGCTGGGGCCAGGGACGGCCGCCGCTCCGGCCGCGGGCTGTTTTCATTGCGGAGGAGTTTGGCTCCCCGGAGCAAACACGTCATATCAACAGGAGGGCTGCATTCTCAGGATCCCCTGCCTGCCCTTTGGCTTCGGCGCTCAGCCCTGCTCCAGCTTGCATAACGGCACGGGGGGGAGGCAGGGTTGGCCCCTCGCGGGGGCCCCCGCACCGCCTGTCCATAAATAGGGGCTCGACGGACTCTCCAGCACTGCAGCGCCCTGCCTCCAGCTCTCGCTTGGCTCAGCTCGGCTCGGCTCGGCTCGACCATGCAGGCCACGCTGCTCAGCATCCTGGGGCTGGCCCTGCTTGGGGCACTGCATGCCCAGGACAGCATTCCCATCCAAGCCGACTTCCAGCAGGACAAGGTGACCCATCCCAGCAGGCATCACCTGCGTGGAGGTTTGGGATGTTTTGGGGGATTCTTGCCCTGAAAATGTGTGGAGAGGGTGGTGCAGATGGATGTGGGGCCAGGCTGACACTGGGAGGGCAGGGCACTGGTGCCCACACAGCCCCCCATCCTGAGGACCTCCCAATACCTGGTTTTGGTGGCTCTGGAGGGGATCCAGCATCCCAGCTCCAGCCTGTGGGGCAGAACTATGGGTTAGATGTGGGTCTGAACTGCTGCTGTGCTGTAGAATGGGTGTGATTATTGAAGAGTCTTACAGAGAAGACTGAGAAAAGCAATCTCAGTCTGCGAGTCAGCATGGAAATGGGCCACGGAAACTACTCCCTGACAGAGACCCCAGCTAAGGGCCCCCAAAAAACAAGGGCTGCTCTGCTGAGGTGTCCCACGCACCGCTCTGCCTCTGGAAGGGTCCTGGGGGGCCACGGACACCCGAGGGGGGTGATGGGGATGGAGGCACTTCCTGCAAGGATAGGCATCTGGGATGTCCTGCAAGGGTGATCCCAATACAGCCCCTCTCCAAGGCTGGCAGTTCCCTTTGGAGGGCACCATGCTGCTGGCCCCAGGGACTGGGCTAGGATGAGCCATGCTGGACTCAGGGTCCTGACCCCTCCTTGAGCCCCCAGATGGACCGAAACGGCATCTCAGAGCCAGACAGTCCTGTCACCTTCCCCAGTCTTGGAGCAAAGAGGAAGGAAACACCTAAGTGCTGGGCAGTGAAGGGCACATCATGAAACAGGGATTTCCCGGCCCCTGGGTTTTGTGGTTACCAAGAGCTGTAGCAGCTCCCTGGGGATGAGGACCCCAGGACACCATCCTGCTGTGGGGAATGGGCTGCCAGGGGAGAGAGACGTGGCCTGGGCTGGGGCTGGTGGGGGGCTGAGGAACAAGACAGGGTCTGCACCCAGCTGGGGCTGAGTGGAGGTTGTGTGCAGCTCACAGGGAGATGGTACAGCATCGGCCTGGCCTCCAACTCTAACTGGTTCAAGGAGAAGAGGCACCTAATGAAGATGTGCACCACTATCATCTCCACCACCGCAGATGGAAACCTGGAAGTCACCTCCACCTACCCCAAGTATGGGCATGGGGAGGGGGTGAGTGGGAAGGGGGTGCGAGGCGGGGAGGCACTGGTGCATCGCCCCACCACTCTGACATCCTTGTGCTGTGCTCATGCTGTGTGTGATCAAAGGGGTGACCAGTGTGTGACGAGGAACAGCCTTTACACCAAGACGGAGCAGCCGGGGAAGTTCAGCTACACCAGCACCCGTGAGTGCCCCCTGACCATGGGGCAGCCCTGCTGTCACTATCCTTACTCCTGCCTTGGGGCGGATTTGGAGCCTGGGGCTGAGCCGTGCTCCCCTGTCCCCCACAGGCTGGGGCAGCAAGCACGACATCCGTGTGGTGGAGACCAACTACGAGGAGTACGCCTTGGTGGCCACCCAGATCTCCAAGAGCACCGGCCCCTCCACCATGGTGCTGCTCTACAGTACGTCTGCCCTGCGCCCCCATGCTGTACACCCCCCAGGACTTCCTGGAATGTCTATCTCTCCCCCGGGAGAAGGGCAGCGCCGTCTCCCAAGCTGGGGTGACCTCTGGGATAATGGCTGGGTCGGGACCCCCTTGCTGGGCTGCCCATGCCCCCATGCTGGCAGGTACGGTGGGGCTGCCCCTCACCCTGCTCTTGGCTGCAGGCCGGACCAAGGAGCTGAGTCCTGAGCGCCTGGAGAGGTTCACCCAGTTCTCCAGGGAGCAGGGCCTGACGGACGATGAGATCCTCATCCTGCCCCAGACAGGTGAGGCTGGAGGCTGTGGGGAGCGGGGGGTGAGATACCCCAAGGGGGCTGAGAGGGAGGAGAACCTCCTGGCTTGTTCCTGCCTCAGTGTGGGGCCAGCTATGGGGTGCCCCCATACATGGTCCCTCGGGGGGGCTGAGGATGATCTCCCCTTTTCTTCCCCTCACAGACAAATGCATGACAGATGCTGCCTAGGTAAGTCCTGCCTTCACTGGGGGTCAGACCAGCCCTGCAGGAGGGTCAGGGTTGTTCAGAGCCACTGCATCCCACAGAGCCCTCGCCAGCCCTTCCCCAGGCTGTTCCTCTCCTTACCCCTATGAGGGATTCCCCATCCTGACCCTGTGGGGTGCCTCAGGCCCTGGGTGGTGTGTGCTCACCCACTCAGTGGGGGGCTGGCCGGGCCAGTGTCCCCACATGTGTCACCCTGTCTCCCACAGCTCAGCTGTGCTCACCCCCCATCTCTTCCAGGTGATCCCACCAGCTGCTGCCGGCCAGAGCCCTGACAGTGCCGCGAGCTGGTGACCGCCCTGTCCCATCCCAACCCCAGTGTACCCCACAGCACTGCAGCAGCCTTCGCTCCCTGGCTTCACACCCCACACCTGTACCCCCATCCCCATTAAAGCCCACATAAAACCAACCCTCGTCTGCTGGGTTGTTGTGAGGAAGCCTCAGTGGGGCAATGGGGAGGGGGAAGTATGACTGGTGGGGCTGGGGCTCGGTGTCAGGGCTGACCCCAGCTTTTAGCCATGGGGCCACTGGGCTGGGGCCCTCTGTGCACTAGCAGCCCCACACTACGGTGCTGCCTGACCACTAAATATGCTCCGTCCCAAGCAAAGGGGTCCCTGAGGCTGGGACCTACTGGGGAGATCTGCTCCCCTCTGCCCTCTTGGGCATCCTGGGCTCCCTCACCTTCCCTGCCTTGGTTCCCTGCTGGAGAGCAGGCTGGCAGTGTGGGAATGGGATGACAGGCAATCATAGGGAGGTTTCCAAAAATTTGGGGAAGGATGGACATGAAGCAAAAGGACATCTGTGAGGGCTGGATGTGGCTTAGCTCTCACCACCCCCCTGGGCTCCATCCCATGAGCCTGGACCCTCTCCAGCAGCAGGGTCTGAGCCTGCTGCCACCAGCCTGGGAAGTCACCACCCCTTCTGGGGGCACCAGGCTGTGGCTCAACCTGGGCTAAAACCACCAGCACAACCATCTTCTGGCACTGAGGATCCTGAGGTGGGATCCGTCCCATCACTGCCAGACCCTGGGACCAGCAGGAACAGTTGCGAGAGGGGCCCCGGGGGCAACTCAGCTCCCCCCTCCCCAGACAGAGCAGCGGGCATGGGGCAGCACCCAGTCCCGGCGTGCTCTGGGCAGGGTTTCACACAAGGCTGCATTCATTCGGGACCGGGCAACTAGGGGGGACAGGGCCAGCACTGTCACCTAACCCGGGTACAGGTTATCCCTACTCTTGTGTAACCTGTTGCATAAAGGTAGGGCGGGCAGGGGTGCTGCCAGCAGTGGGGGCTATAAAGGTGGGTGCAGCCTCTCCTGCCCACATCCACCCCCAGAGCGAGGATGACGGTGGCACTGCCCAGCCTGGCACTGGCCCTGCTCTGCCTGCTGTGGGCAGGGGCCGAGGTCCCCGTGCAGCCAGACTTCGACACCGAGAAGGTAACAGCACAGGGTGCTGCCAGGCACATTCTGCCTGGGCTGGAGGGGCTGGGTGGGGCAGGGGGCCTTTGCTGCACCCCCGGGGACCCCCTGATCTCACCCCTGAGCTGACACCAGGGTAGTTTCCAGGAGAGCCTGTGAAAAAATGGGTTAGTTAGGGCTGCTGTCTCCAGCGCCAGCAGTGACCCCACTGAAGGGACACCAGCACCTGAGGCTGTGATGTCCCCAGGCATGTAGCACTTCCCCAGGGAACATGGACCAGATGCCTCTCCTGCCCTCCTGGCATGGGGCAGGGCAGGGTGTTCTGCATGAAGGTAGCAGGCTGCCATGTTTGTCTGGCTGGTAGCCACAGAGGGTAGCAGGTCCCCCACTGCAGGTTGGCAGATTCCTACAACAGGCTGCCAGGTTCCCCATGGTGGGGGACAGGTCCCCCTGGAAGGTAGCAGGTCCCCACTGCTTTCCCAAACCCCACCGGTGATGTCGTGCTGCAGTTTGCAGGGATGTGGTATGTCACAGCCATGGCTTCCAACTGCTCCGTCTTCCTGAAGATGAAGGACGGGATGAAGTCGTCCATCACCACCATCAGCTTCACACCAGAGGGGGATCTGGCCATGAAGTTGGTCTGGCCCCTGTGAGTGTCTGTCCTGCTCGCCACATCCCCTGTGGGCCAGGGACTCCCCTCCCCACCACGGCATCTCCCCCAGACCCACCGCCCCAGAGTGCCCAGTCCTGCCTGAACCCCAGTACACGCCCCAGGCAGGCTGGGCTCCCTCCTGCACCCACCACCCCACTGCCCTCCCTCATGACATCCAGCCACGTTTGTCATTTCCACGTTCCTTTTCCAGGCTGGACAAATGCCAAAAGTTTGAGCTGCTCTTCCAGCAGAGCCGGCAGGCAGGGCACTACGTGTGGTCAGGTGGGTCGGAGCCATGGGTACCCTGAAACAGAGGGTGGGCATCCCCAGCCCCCCGTGCCTGGGGAGCAGCGGGAGGTGGGCTTGGCTGCTCTGCCTTCTCTGCTCAGCAAGGGGTCATGCTGAGGGTGGGCACCCAGCTCCATCACATTGCTCAGGGGGTCCCTCCTCATACTCCCCTCAGGCAATTTTGGGGCTCAAGCAGTGGGGCCCAGGAGGGCTCAGACTGTACCACATTGCCCAACTGGGCACCTCTGGTATCCTTTAGCAGCACAAGAGAAGAGGGACCTGCTCGTGGTGGAGACAGACTACGGCCACTATGCCATCCTGCACGAGGCCCATCACAGCGAGACAGAGCCCAGCACCGCACTGCAGCTCCTCAGTGGGTGTTGGAGCGGGGACAGGCACCCACAACTCCGAGAAGGGATGGGGGCACCAATGGGGAGTGGGGGCTGGGCTCTCCACCACCACCCAGGGCCACCACCAGTACCCAATGTCCAGTACTCCGAGAATTAATTTTGGGGTGAATGAAACCTTTCACCAAAGATATCTCTGGTTGGTTGTGGATTGAACCAGACCTCCTTGCAGTGTGCCAGCCCAGCTGTGGACCCCCAACCCTGCCAACCACCCCATAGCACCCCAGGCAGATGGGTCACTCATCCCAAGGGGCTTGTGCCCCTTTGCTGCCAGCCCAGGGCACTGTGGGTTGCCTGATGTCCACTCTGCACCTTCATGGCTTCACCTTAGCCCTTGTCTGGGGCCCAATCACTGCCCTGTGGTAGCTGGACTCCTGGGGTGGGGCTGGCTGCCAGGACCCCCTGCACTCACTAGCCCCCACTTTACATGTCTGGTTGCAGCAAGGGAGCAGGATGTGAGTCCCCAGCTTCTGCAGAAGTTCATGGAGCTCGTCCCCACCATGGGCCTGACCAAGGACATGCTGGCCATCCTGCCCGAGTCGGGTGAGTGCCCTGAAGGCACGGGGTGGCACATGTGGCCCCTCTGTACGGGGACACTGTGTGGGGGCTCAGGGTGCTGCCCATGGCACACTCACTCCTCTCTTTCTTTGCTTTCCAACAGACCAGTGCACCAAGGCCATCAGGTGAGTGTGTCCAGGGGAAGCCGTGACTCACTCCCAGCACGGCCAGGGCTGAGCAGGCACTCGCGGCCCACTGGGGGCCCCCCACCTGCCTCGGCTTTGCCTCTGCGTCACCTCAGCTTTGCCCTGCTCTAACCACTCGTCTGTCTATCCTGTCTCTGCAGCTAAAGGGCCGTTGTGTCCTCCAGACTTGGTGGACACCGGGCTCTGATCCCCACTCTGTGGTACCCCCTTCCCATCCTTCCCAGATGAACTCTGCTGGACCCCCTGCCCCACACCAGGATCACCCCTCGATCTCCTAAATAAATAGATGCAGAAGCTGTCCCAGAGCTCAGTGCTTTGTTGGTGGGAGCAGGGTTGCTGCCAGGGTCCCCAGGCACCCCGAGTGCAGTGGCCCCGGAGCTGACCCTTCCTGTCAGCCCCCCAGGGGTGTTGGGGGGCTCCTGTGCTGTGATGTTTGGTGTGCCCAACATGGGGAGGATGGGGAGCAGAGGGGATGGGGAAGGTGCAGCTGCCAGGGCAAGGGAGAATGGAGCTGGGGTGACCAGGGGCTGGCACAGCTTGGCTGGGGGGGCAGCAGCTCCAGGCAGACAGTGTTAAGCAGTCAGGCTGTCCAGCACTGCCTGCAGGGACACATGCAGGACACCGCATTTCCTGCTCAGTCCCCTCCCAGGCCACCTAGCTGGGAGTGAAGCTGCACCATGGCTGCCCATAGCAGGCCTGGAACACCAATGCCTGTCTGCCGCCCCTCTTGGTCCCCCATCTGCCCACTGACCAAAGCAGGACCATGCTGCCACGAGCCCTGCGAGCGCTTTTCATCCCACTCCACCTCCTGCAGAGTGGAGGCAGGCTCTGGTCGATCCCACTCCCTCCCCGCCTCAGGGTGGGGGTCCTTCAATGCCCAGGCAGGTGTGGGGCTGTGACCCCAGGAGCCTGACAGAGCAGGGGCACAGGGGACATCACACTGTGAGAAGGAGTGACACAGTCTCACAGTGACATGAACCCGTTCTTCTGCCTGCCCTGCTCCGGGTGCACCCTGCCTTGCAGGCCCTGAGCACCTCAGAGCAGGTGGGGAAGCCCGTGCAGGCACCACGGGTCAGGTTGTGCCAGCAGCATGTGGATGGTTGGGTTTGGCAGGATCCCAGCGGCTGCCTCGGGGCAGGTTCCAGCCTGGCCAGAAGGACGGGTCACCGTGCCCCTTGGTGGGTAACGGTGCTGCCCCTGGAACCTGTGCCGGGAAGAACCTCCTGCTCCTCCCAGCAGCCTTCCGGCAGCCAGTTGGAAAACAACAGCTCGCTTTGTTCTTTCACAATCCACTAAAGAAATGGGGAAAATCCCAAATTTCAGCAGTGGTGCAACAGTTCCTGTAAGTCTGTTTTGGGGCTGGCAGGCACTTCCCCCCTGCCCCGGCGGTTTGTTCACCCCTGGCTGACTCCTGCCCTTCCGAAGCCCTGCCCCTCTCTCCTTGTCCAAGCCAATCCCAACAGTGCTGCCGCGGCTCCGCACGCGGGGGGGGCGGGGGGGCGAGGAGGGGTGGGGAGGAAAGCACTGAGATATAAATGCGGCAGCCCCAGCACCACTCCTCATCCCACTGGTGAAGCCAGAGGAGCTAAGGTGACATGAGGACCGTGGGGCTGAGCCTGGGCCTGGCCCTGGCCCTGCTCTGCTTGCTGCACGTGGAGGCTGAGGACCTCGGGGCTGGGGAGTTGGACACGAGCAAGGTGATCTGCAGCATCCCGGGAACAGAAGGTGGGAGGGCGGACTCTGGTCACCAGCAGTCAGGGATGACTGTAGAGGTGTTTTGGTACTGGGAACAGCTGGGGACACTGCAGCCACCATTGCTTTGCTGTCACACCCAGGTGAGGGTGGTCACCCAGCTCCAGCATAAGTGTCCCTAAGGAGACTTTGTTGCCTGGAAGGAACGTGGGTGTCTCATGGACTGAGGGTGTCCTGCCTTGATCCCTGAGGAGGTGACACTCCCAATTGCTGCCACAGACTCACAGTCTGCTCTTGTTACCAGATTGCAGGGAAATGGTACATCACTGCTATGGCCTCCGACTCCGAGAGCTATCTCCAAAGGAAGGACCAGCTGAAGATGGCGATGGCCGGCATCGAGGTCCTGGGGAAGGACCTGAAGGTCTCCTTTGCAATTCCCACGTAAGTCCCACATGCTTTACTTCACAGGTTTCACTGACCAACCTCCTCTCTTGACCTTTATCGATGGGTCCCCACCTGAGTGCACCCACCAAAGACCTGACCAGGGGGTGAGGCAGGACCACTAGGGGCTCACGACAGCTGTGGGCACCCCTTCTTCAGGGCAGACTCAGGGCAGTGCCAGCCAGGACCCATCAGAGGGTGAGATGCTCTACTGCTGAGGAATGCAGAGGGGTAATAAGGGACTCTATGGTTGAAACCTTCCTGGCAGTACCAGCCTTATTCCAGAAGCTCAGAGCATGAGCAAGGGCATGGATGATCCCCAGGTACCAGCACTGTCCCCTGCCAGTCCAGGTGCCCATTGCTCCAAGGGTGGTGGTATCTATCCTCTCCTGCCCCCCCCCTCCATACCATCTCATCCCTGAACAGCGAGTCCCACTTTTGGGGTAGCTACTCCAAAGCAGGGGAGGGAAAAGGAGTCACTTCACTGTATGCTGGAGCATCCTTCACTGTTTTGCAGCCCAGAGAGATGTATGAAATTTGAGTCGATCTACAAGCCAACAAGCATTCCGGGTGAATACTACAGCTCTGGTGAGTGGGGGGAGCCTGGCTCTTGGGGCAGCGGGGAGGCACGTCCCATCATCCCTGTCTGAAGCAGCTGGTTGTTCCCGGTGGCATGGTCCTTAGGACTACCTACCCCTCCTGGGTCCTGGGTGGGACATCCCTCTGTGTCCAGGTGCCAGCTGCACTCCAGGGCCAGTCCGTGTCAGGGCTGGTGACAAAGCAGATGGCAGAACCCCCCCAAATCCTCCCTCTGGGATAAACACATTCACACCCAGCTTAAACCCTGGGGAAAAGCAGGTTCATTCTGCCAAGGGGCTGTGGGGGGAATGTTCTCAGGGGATGAAGCAAGGGGTTGTTTCCCACCATCCCCACCCCAAGGGTCAGTCTGACACTGGCCAACAGCCTGCAGTGACCATCCTTGGCCCTTCCTGCCCTCACCTACCCATCCCTCTGCTCTGCTGCAGTCTGTGGGCTCCCCCAGGCTTTCAGAGGAGCCTTAACAAGAGGGAAAACCAGGACGGAGAGACACCGAGGAAAGACAGACTGGGTGGGCTTTACACTCTTATAGCCCCTTTGCAGCATGGGGGTTTCCAGGAGGAGGTAATTAATTTTTCTCCATGTCCTTTTGCAGACAGAGGCAATAAGACAGCACAGCTGGTGGATACCGATGGCAGGACCTATGTGATTATCTTTGCCACCAGAGAGAAGGAGGGGAAGATCTTGCATATGCTGAGACTCTACAGTGCGTAGCCAGTGGTGCTGCAACAGGGGTGAACCGCTCAGAGGTGTCAGGGTGCCTGCAGGGTGCCTGAGAGGCCAGGAGTCAGGGGACAGACCCCCTCCTCACTTCTGCCCTGGGTGGGGCACAGGAGCAGGGCTGGGGCTGCCGTGTGCCTCCCATGTGGCAGGGAAGAGATAGTGATTTGGGGTGCAGGGGAGGCTGGGGCTCAGCCTCCTGCACTGTACTGGGAGTCCGTGGCCTTGGGTAAGTCGTGTGGTGAAGAGTGGGGGTTCTGCTGCAAGGTGGGGCAGAAACAGCAGGGACACGAACCTCTGCCTTGTCTTGTCCCCTGGGTGGGGTGTCTCATGTGTCTCTCTAGGACCTCTATCAGTGCCTCCAGCCTTCTTCCAGGGACTGCCATCCATCCCATCCTTGTGCCCGTCAGATGCCCAGGAGATGCAGGGACAGGCACAGCCTGGAGCTAACTCATGTCTTTGTCTTTAGGCAGAACCCGGTGGGTGAGACCTAGAATCACAGACCTGTTCAAGACGTTTGCCAAGATGGAGGGCTTCAGCGACGAGATGATCTGGATACTACCCAGACAGGGTGAGCACTACCCAGGGGCAATACAGGGACGTGCAGGCTAGGATCACTCAGCCTATCACTGCCACCACTTTGTGGTCTGAGCTGGCATGAGAGAGTGCTGGCAGCCAGAGGTGCTCTGGCTTGGCACACTGTGGCTTTCTCCTTGCTCAAGTTCATTCTGGGTTGTCTATTTTGGGTGCTAAATCGGGCTAGTCAGACCACAGCACCGGATTCAGGCTTTCTCTTTACTTTCACAGACGAATGCAGACTTGATGGACCATAGGTGAGTTGCTGCAGTGCAACATGGTGTTTGCAATGTCCTCCTCTGGAAACTGTCCCTCTTGGTGCCCCAGCAAGGACCACCAAGAACTCTTTGAATTCCTCTGAGCTTGAGCTGTTTGAACCTGTGCTGGAGCTTGTACTCAGGTAGGACCAGTCCCTTGGGTGCTCCTCTGCAGTGGGGACCCCCAGGGAGCAATGCCCGGCGCTGAACAAGGTCATGTGAGCTGAAACCACCACATCAGTGGAGAACCAGTTGCACAGCCCCTCCAACAGTGAGGGCCAGGACACCTGGCTCCTGTCAAAGGGACCTTGGGCTCATGGACCTGCAAACCTGGTCAGAGTGGGTTGGTGTCTCACCACACGAAACGCGCTTGCTGTTGGCCCACCCTGGCATGTGCTTTGCCACCACACCAATACACACACAGCTGTAGGCGTTAACTAGAAATCCATTGCTGGATGTAGCTCACGCTACAGAGATGGGGAGAACTGGAGAAGAACTCAGTGATCTTGATGGAGACCCCCACTTGGCCTTGCCTTACTCAGCCTGCCTCTCCTGGATGTTTTCCAGGAAGCATGGGCTGGCTCGTGGATGCTCCTCCCAAGCAATGCAAGACCCACACTTCGAAGCTCCAGGCTGCTGTTCCACCAGCCCTCTTCCGAGCTCCATGGTCAAGGCTTTGACACAATCCCTGCTCCTCCAGCACACAGTCCCTACTTTTTGCCAAATAAAGAGAAACTTAAACCCAGATCTTGGTGTAGCTGTCTGAGGAGAATCCAGGGTTCCGGGGTGTGTGGTCCCCCACTGTTGTCCTCCCAGGGGCTGTGAATGGTGAGCAGCCAGGAGCGATCCCAGGCTGAGCTCACCCAAGTGAGGGCAGTTTCAGACCCCACAGGATTTTCCCTCCTGGGTGCCTCCCATGGGGCAGGACCAGGCCAGGTAGAGGTGAGGCAATGAGTGCAATGAGGCTGGGAATCCCTGGGCATGAGGGGCTGCATGGAGAAAGGCCACAGAGAGTGAGATTGGAGTTTGGAAGGCTACACCTACCCCCACCATCCATCACCTCCCCTCCTCTGGCTCTGCTGTGGCTGCAACACTCTGCTCCCCAGGAGCCCCGGGAGCTTGTCCACCAGCTCAGGCTGAGTCAAGGCAGCGCAAGACTCAGATTTGGGACCTCTCAGTCCCATGGTGCTACAGGTTGCTGTGGAACATGTGTGTCTGAATCCTCTGGACACAAACCTGGAGAGATGCATGTGGTTTCTGCCCCTGAGCACCACGCAGAGAAAGCCCCCACTGGAGCTAGAGTACTTGGTGGTGGCAGTTACCAGAGAAGCTGTATCTGCACCATCCCTGGAAGTGTCCAAGGCCAAGTTGGATGGGGCTTGGAGCGACCTGGCCTAGTGGAAGGTGTCCCTGCCCATCCATGGACAGGTAGTAGAATGAGATGAACGTTAAAGTCTCTTCCAATCCAAACTCTTTTTTAATTCCTACTCCCACAGACAAGAAATTACATTTGGGAAATTGTCTCTCCTGACTCTGAGGGTCGCAAGAGTGGGACGCATCCCAGCAGCAGCAAGACAAGGGACCTCACTGGGACTTCCCAACCCAGTGCCATCTCCTCCCTCTTGGGAAGGAGCCCAGCGTTTCCAGGAGGAATTCTCCCCAGCAGTTTGGATTGGAACAGTTCAGCATTTGCTGCACTCCTAGGACTGCCCAGCCCACATGCAACTTTGCCTCCAGGCTTGTTTTTGGTACATGCATTGATGCAGATGAAAACATCCTGCTGCCAGCAACGCCCTTCGCCACGGGCTCTGTGTGACAGGGAGTCCCAGTGTCTCCACATCACGTTCCACCCAAACGTTTCCTTCCTGCCGCATGCAGGTATCACCTGCCAGAGAGCAGTGAGATAATTGCTCTTTGCCACTGGCACTTTCTATTCCTCCTTTTGTCTGTCTATTTTCTTCCCATGCCCCAGAGCACACAGGCTGACAGTTCAGATATTTTTTGGGTGTGAGTTCCTGCCATGCAGAGCAGGTGGTGGGTCCCCATGCACCTCTCCATAGTCCCTCAAGCCTGTCCCTGTCTTCACTGCTCATCCAATGCTCCTTTATCCCCTCAGCAAACCTGGCCAGATGTCATCAATCTGATAACAAGGGACTTTTCTCTCACTGAATATTTTTAAGGACTTCCTGGGATGAGGCTCCTTGGTGGCATCCTGTGGCAAGGAGCTTTACCACCCACCGCTGCTCTCCCTTTGGCTTGTTGTAGTGGTTCCATCTTCAGCTCCTCAGCCAGGGTCTCTGGGAGCACACCACAGGAATGGCTGGCAGGGACCAGATTAGTGCAGTGGGGATCAGACCAGGCACCAGGTTCCCAAACTGGTGGAGAGAGCAGAGGGGTGCTGGGGCAAGGGAGGTGCTGGGTCAGCCTTTGATGGCTGAGGAACAGTTTGAGACTTGCAGCTCATGGCTACTGTGACGCAAGACCATCGGCTCTGTTCATGCTCCTCATGCTGTTCCAGATCTTAAATCTTTGACAAGCCTCCCGTCCTTCCAGCTGCTCCTCTCACGCTTCTCTCTCCCTCTCCTGTTCAAGCCATGTCCCAGCTGGGGCTGCCTGGCCAGACCTGGACCTCCACCTCACTGAAATGGTGGGAGTATAGCTGATGTTTACATGGTGCCTTTTTCTGTTCCCTGATCTTCTCCTAATGTCTCCTCATGCTGCCCCCTTTGGCACCTGCCGTACATGGATGAGATCTTTTACAAGTCATCTGTCAGTCAGCACAGTACCCTCCCTGGGTGACCTTCTTCCCTTTCTCTCAGCCACTGTTTACTGTGTGGGTGACCAAGCACTGGTATGGGCTGCCCAGAGAGGTTGTGGAGTCACCTTTGGGGATACTCAAAACCTGTCTGGACACAATCCTGAGTGATTGCTCCAGGGTACTCTTCTTGAGGAGGGAGGTTTGGACTGGATGACCCCCTGTGGTTCCTTCCAGACAGAACCATTCTGTGATTTATCCCACTGAGATCTGCCTCTCTAGCCTATGGCAGCTTGTCCCCTGTGAGCTTTGATAAAGACCCTTCCAGCTGACCAGGGAATGTCCAACACCCATGTCTTGCTGACTCCTCCAGAGAGGTGTATTTCTGAGGTGTGATTTTTCTGTGCAAAACTTGGATTTAGTCTGTCCTGTGACATACTTTGCCCAGACATCAACCAAGTCTGGCATTAATTACAGCTTTCGTATCTTCCACATTACATAGGAGACCTACTCATGTGTCATCCTTTAGCTCTGACCACCTCTGCAGAGGCTGCCGTGTTCGCTTCTCGTCTGGTGAAAACTAGAGGTATCACAGGGGAGTGTAAGCGGCACGTGGCATGCTGCAGTGATGTCTGAGTTTCATGTCTGACTGGAAATGTCATCTCCTCAGTCTTACTACTCGCTTGCCCTTCTGCACTGGTAGGACAGAACTTTTCAAGTGTTTGCAGAGGAGATCGTCCATCCTGGGAATCCAGCAAAGCTCCTCCTTGGACAAGGTGGATGCAGAGTTTTCTATCACCTGGATGCAGGTTTTCTATCACCTTATTTTCTTTGAATACTCACTCTGAATGTAACTAGCTACCTTTAAACTTTTTCTGGTGTTAAATTCCTGCTGCCAAAGCCTTTGAAGAAGGCGCAGATGTCATTCCCCAGAGCAGAGCAGCAAGGCACCAAATTCTGATGTCTTTGTTGTTTGTCTTACATTGTCGCCTTTGGCTGCTTTCAGTAAGTTAAAGTTTATGCTATTTCTAATCAGCTTCTTGAAATTGCTGTAATCATGCCGGCTTCCATTTAGACTTCCCAATGTTCTTTAGGGTTTGTATTTGCTAATATCAGCTTAAGTGCTCAGAGGGAAGCTAAGCTGATCTTTCCAGACAATCTCTGTGCCATATGTGATAGTTAATCCTCCCAACTTTTCATTTTTTCCTCTTTTAGAGATGAAATGTGACTGTGTGGGATCATCTCTGGTTCTAAAAGTAGCAGTGGTTGGCATGAGAATGACGCTTTGATTTCGGCCCCTGGACCAGGTCCCACTTGCTGCTCAGGACTTGTGGGCTCCTAGCCATCCCAAAAAAAAAACCTGAACCCATGAGTGCCCAACCAACCCGCCTGGAGCAGTGTCCTAGTTAGGACAGCTGAGACCAGTTCATCATGGTATGGGTGTAACCCAAAACTGTGTATTCTATAGCCTTCCATGCCATTTCCCAGAAACTGTTGTCAATAGACTATTCGCACCCTCTGCCCATAGAGCCTGACTCCTCAGGCTATAAACTAGGTGTTAAGAGGCCTGTGAGATAGGAGGATGCTCTTGTCCTCACACCCTTGGTGGAACTCCCCGCCCTGAGGGAAGTACTGAGCATTCCTGCCTGAACTGGAGGATATATAATCTTGGAGTCTTGGAACATTTTCAACCACTCGTGGGATCCCAGAGGAAGACTGCAGCTCATCGCTCTCAACTAGACTTAGACCACCACCCTCAACTGGACTGCAGTCACCACTTCTGACCAGACTGCAACAGCTCTCCCACCAGCAGGTTTTTCCCCTCTCCCTTTACTTTGGACTCAAGCGGGGCCCAAGGAACACCACTTTGTTCATGCCCCAGGGTACTGGGTTATACATTTGGGTTTTGTGGGTTAGGACCAATTGTTTGTTTGTATGATTGTACTTACTGTATTGTTTTAATAAATTGTTATTCTGACTTATAATCTCTCCTTTGAGTTGAGTTCATTTCCCCTGCTGGTTAACTCTTAAACCAGCACAAGCAGCCATGTCTTAGAGCCTCCTGGACGTTCCTTTGCATGTGATGGCTGCCAGCACCACTGTCACCAGCTGGTGGGATGGTCACCACAGCAGAAGTCACTCCAATGATATACAGACATCAGGTGTGTTGTCCATCTGCGTTGTATGCTGCAGAGTGAGACCATGGGGTTCTCCAAGTGCCATTGACCTTGGGATCTGGTGGGTGTGAGCCCAGAAGAACTTTTCCCCTTTCAAAATGCACCCAGGAGTACATTGAAATCACCCTGGTTTCCCAAGCCACTGGTGCTGCCAGACACACTGTCGTGAAGAGAGGAAGCATCTTGTCAAGCTGTGCAGGTGCTGAGTTACCAGTGTCCCCAACAGCTGTGTGGGGTGAGTGCTTGAGGTTAGAAGAGATTTAGGATGGAGGAGTCAGCCCCATGCTGGGATCTCTGCCTGCTCTGCTCCCTGCCCCTCTCCCGTGACCAGGGGTCGTGGGTGTCCTTGCTGTCCCTCTCGCAGCCCAGCAGCCAGATGAGCACCGGGGTGCCTGGCACATGTGCCAAAGTACACAGCCTCACAGCTCGCCTGCAGGCAGCATGGCAGGAATCCTGCCTCTACTACAAACATGGTGCTGCCCCCCTACAGGCATGCCCCTCATCCACTTGTTCCACAGCCTAGTTCCAGGATGTGGCTCTCCGTGCACAGCAAGGCTGTGGAGCTGGCCTGTGCTTCACTTAAGCCTACCTCAAGCTCACTTGACTCATTAGATTTGATTGCAAGTCAAATGCAATTTAATTAGCAGAAAGGCAAACAGCCCCTGCCAATGACTGGCTGATCATTCCCTAATGACTATCAGATCAGCAGATGTAATTGCAAAGCCCTACAGTTATCGGAAAATGAAATGAAGATGCCACTTGCATCCCACTCAGACAGTGCCTCCGACATCTCCTCCTGCCATGGCTCGTGGACTGGGGAGTTTCTGTGGGGGAGAGCATATCCCTCTGCACCCTTCACCTCCCAGTAAAGCAACCAGGGCCAGAGAAGCCAACCTGGTTTTCTGGTAGCCCAGACTGTGGTGGTGTCCTGGGGACACCAGCTCTTTGGAGAGCTGGATTCTGGAGAGGTCATAGGGCACAGGGAGGGAGCTGGCATGGGTGCCCTACCCAGGGGTCTTGTGCTCGATCTGTGCGTGTGACATCTTCCCAGCGAGCCAGCCATGTAGTTCTCCACCTCTGCTTCAATAAACCAACTCAAAGGCTGCGGTTATATTTTTAGCTGCGGTTTGCATATTTCCTTTCTCTTTTCTGTTTGCATGCTCAACTTCCCAAACCTGCCCAGCTGCAGGAACCAGCCTATCGGCAGAGGGGATATAGACAAATTGTGCACAGACCAATATGATTGACAAAATGTCCGATTTATTACAAGAAGGATACTCATTATATACTGTTTCTACACCCCTAGGCGTGATTCTTCTTCACATAGCATTGGATACATAAGAGAAACATACTTTGTTGTCCGGTGTTAATTGGAGCATCGCAGGTGTCCATAAGAGATGAAAAAACTTGTTTAGCTTTCTAAGACTCCTCCTTGACCTTGGCAGGGAACCTTCTTTGTTCTAGCTTCAGAGCTTGAAGCCATGTTAGCTACACAGCAGTTTTTACTGTCTGCACCCGGCCATGCCAAGGCAAGGCCTACAGAAACGCAGGGAAAATTGTTCGCACACAATCTTTGTTCTCCCAACACCAGCCCACCTTACTTCTCCCAATTTCTGTTTGTTCACAGCCGCAGCCACCAATCTTCCCCTATTGATCTTCCCATTTACACCAAAGAGCATTGACTCATGCCTACTCGAGCTGAAGCTGTTTTCCCAGATAGCTCTTCTAAAAACAACCTATTTTTCAGGAACAGGTACAAAACCCCTACCGCATCACTTCATGCTGGTGAAAAATTATGTTGTTCTCATATCCAAGGATGTCTGCAGACAAGGCTGTGATTATATCACCTCTACCCCTCCTGGAAGGATTTCCCTCCCAGGGCTTTGTCCTCACCCCAAGCTGGCTGGGAGACCTGTGACAGGTTTCAGCACCATCCAGGCAGATATCCCTTTCCTTCCTTCCCAAGGCAGTTTAGGTCCAGGAAGATCTGATGGTGACTTTCAATGTTTTTTGCTGTGCTGCCCTCTCTCCTCCCCTCCTGAGTCCTCCATCACCTCTGCCCTGGTCACACCAGCTGTTTCTCTGACCTCTGGGAACCTCTGCTGCCATGGGAATCTTCATGGAGTAGTTTGAGTTGCTCTTGTCATGGTTACAGGAGGTTTTTTATTTTATTCCCTTTTCCAACGTGGTTTTGGAGGGACTGTCTCTTTAAGAATGAATTCCCCACCCCTGCTGGAGCTGGGCAGGGGGAAAAGAAAAAGGCCCGGTGGAAAATAGAGCTCTTGTGCTTCTCCAGGACCATGTGGGCTGGTGCTTGGGGAGTCCATGTGGAACTGCTGCCCATGCCAGGAACCGCTACCATCGCCTGGACCGCCACTGCCACTCACCCTCCACCACAGATGGGGAGAAACAAAAGTGAGGCAGACCTAAGGCACACTGTGTGGGACCAGCACGGCCTCCCAGGACTGCCACCCGCCCATGCCAGGACCACCACCACTGTCCGGGACTGACACCACTGTCCGAGACCGCCACCACTGCCAGGGAATGCCACTGCTGCCAGGGACTACCACCACTGCCAGGGACTGCCACCACTGCCAGGTACTGCCACAGCTGCCAGGGACTGCTACCGCTGCCAGGAAATGCCACCGCCGCCCAGGACCGCCACCGCTGCCAGGGACTACCACAGCTGCCAGGGACAGCCACAGCTGCCAGGGACTGCCACCACCGCCAGGGACTGCCACCACTGCCAGGGACAGCCACCACTGCCAGGGACAGCCACCACTGCCTGGGACCGCCACTGCTGCTTGGCCACTGCCCAGCCACGCCAGGCAGGGCAGCACCAGTGCCGGAGGCAGCACGTGGCAGGGAACAAAAAGGCTCCAGACTAACGCCGCTGCTACAGTCAAGACCTGAACGTGACATAGAGCGGGCAGTTTAATAGTATAGCTTCTTATGAGCAACACAGTTTTCCTGGCTTTTTGCTTTTGCCCCTTTTTTTGCATTGGTTTTTTTGTTTGGTTGAGCAAAGGGGGGCAGGGAGGACCCGCCATTTTTTCCCCTTTGTTCCAGGGGGGCCACATGGGATGGTGAATGCCCCTCTTTGTGGGTAAGCCTATTCCTTTGTATCTTTGTGGCTGCTGCTAATTCCTTGTCAGTAAACTTATTTTTTAACTTATATCTCCTCATATTTTGTCTCTCTGTATTGGTAGGAAATAAAAGGGGAAGGAGTTCATTTTATTGAAGTTCCCACCCCAAAATTTGTCCTTAAACCAAGACACTCTACACCATCTTTGCACAAGGCCAGCATTGTTTGTTATATTTCCTATGAGCCAGAGGAGATACCAGCCCATACCGCTCTCCCAGCTGCTCTTATCCCCCAGGTCCTTCCCATCTCTCTGAGGTTACACTTTTGTTTGTCAGCTTCTACTCCTCCATCACAACCCAAACGAGCAAGTAGAGTACACGCCTCTCCTCCAACCTTCATTCCTTTTGTGGTTCAAAGCCTGGCATCACATCCCTGAAGGCTTCTCCCATCCTGCTGGCACACCTCCTTGGATTGAGTCCATGGATGCTCCCAGGTGCTCAGACAGCCTGAGCAGCTGAGCTTCTGAGGTTGCTCCTCCTCCCTCCTTGATCACACACATCCACCCAACTGCTGGGCACCAGGACAAACCCACAGCCCACCCTGGCCCTCTGCATTGTGGAGCACATCTCCAGCATGGCAGTGTTGTCCTTGTTCCCTCTTGGAGTGCAATGTCATTTGAAGGTGCTTAATCCTCTCAGCCTGGCATCCACCTCCTCTTGGCTCCTAGGAGATGCTCCCACCCTTCTCTCTGGAAGGACCTGGTGATAGCTCAGTCAGCAACAGCAGGCTCCTGCAGGCTTTTGTGAATGGCTGATCATGTCCTGGCTGCTCCTCCTCCAAGCTTTAGATTCACACTCAAAATCTTCTGTATCTCATCTTCCTTTACTCCTGAGCTCCAGCTTCCCATTAGATCCAGAGTCTTCCCTTTTCCTGCATGCTAATGTCTCTGCTTTTCCTTACCATCCTCAAGCCTGATGGAACCGCATTTCTGGTCCTCCTGTGATCTCTCAGACACTCAGAGGTACCTCCCTTGTGTTGTTTTCTCAGAGTGAACATGAAGCTGACATCCCCAGTGCAGTATTGGCCAGAAGGAATCTCCTCTGTCCTACATATAAACATTGTTTATTTTTTTGAGGTCTGCTTCCATGATCTGTGACAGAGAGGGCAAGCAGGAGACCTTTCTGTATCTTCACTAAAGGTATAAACACAATTTGTTCCCAGCAGCAGCTGTTCAAGCAGTCTCCAACCTGTGGGATCTTTAGACCAATCTCCTGTTGCAGGTCAGGAAACCTGGAAGGAGGAGAGGAGCTACTCTCGTCTGCTCTTGTTTAACAGTCCCTGGGATCCTTACTGATCACAGAGGTGAGGTCCCAGCTCTCTCTGGTGTCCTTCAGGTGACACAGAGTTGGGAGTTGCCTTAAGGATTGAAACCCCATGGGCTCAGACTTGCCACCTGCCCCCACAGTTGTACTCCCACCACACCTCTGGATCAAGGTGTGGGCAGTGTCTGGGCAGTGGCACAGCTTCAGCTCACTACACAGCAGATCCAAGGGCTGGTGATTCCCCATGGCAAGGGTGAGCACTCCCCTTCCTTCTACCTGTCCTTATCTCCAGCTCTTCCGGTAGATGAGCCCCAAGCCCCTGCAGCAGGAACGTCTCAGTGCCCCCACCATGTTCCTTCTCTTGGAACTTTCCAGTGTCAGTGGAGGAGAGATAACCCCCTGCCCATTCTTCTCGCTCATTTACCTGGTGATGGTGCTGGGGAACCTGCTCGTTATCACCCTTGTCCACTGAATGTGCACCTGTACTCCCTCATGTATTTTTTCCTGGGCCACCTCTCCTTCCTGGACATCTACTGTTCTGCCACACCCCTCCCTAAGATCCTTGGAGACTCCTTCTTGTCACAGAAGACCACCTCCTTTGTGGTCTGCATCACTCAGATGTACTTCTTCCTTGGCTTTGGGGGCTCTGGGTGCCACTGCTGGCTGCCATGGCTCAGGACCAGTCATGGCCATCTGCCTCCACTACCTGGCACTGATGAGCAAGAGGGTGTGTCACTGCTTGGTGGCTGAACAGCTCCTTCTCATCTCTGATGCAGGCCTGCCCCCAGCCCACTTGTCCTTCTGTGGGTCCAACGTGAGTGACCACTTGTTCTGCGACCACTTTGTGCTGCGGGCCTCCTGCAGCCCCACACTTCCCTCAGCACAGCCACCTTGTACACTCTGGCTGAGACCCCTGCGATGGGCTCTTTACTTCTCACTCTTGTGTTGTATGTTCACATCTTTGGAGCTGTCCTGCAACAGGGAGCAGGGACACAGAGAGCCTTTGCCGTCTGCACCTCGCTCCTCGCCATAGTGTCCCTGTTCTTCGCAGGGACTGGGACCATTTGATACCTAGTGCCTCGCTCCAGCAGCTCCAAGGAGACGGACATGGTCCTTGCCCTGCTCTACACCATTGTGACCACCATGCTCAACCCCATCATCTGCAGCTTGAGAAACAGCAAGGTCAAAGGGGCCATCAGGAGAGCCCTGTGCCGGGGTGTCTTACAGACGTCCACCAAGGGTGCAGTCATCACTGCTGAGCGACCCCCACCCTCCCTGTGACAGGGACAGGCTCTCGGTGACCCAAGACACAGGAAGAGCCTGGGGCTCCCAGTCAAGCAGTGCCAGTGAGGGCACAGCTGGCAGCTTCTCGCTTCCCTTCACCAGCACATCCAACACTCAGACACGTTATTATCCATGAGGACCTGGGGGCTGGGTCCCTAATTCACAGCATCATCTGCCTCTGTGACTGAAAGCCCCCACACCGCTGACTCGGACTCCCAGTGCCAGCTTCAGAGAGCCCAGCTCTGCAGGTATGATCCGAAGCAAGTGAGCTGGGTCTCATCCCATTCCAAGAGCCAGGTACCTGTGCTGGTTTAAAGGTAAACCAGCAGGGGAAATGAACTCAACTCAAAAGAGAGATTATAAGTCAGAATAACAAGTTAATAAAATAATACAATAAGTACAATTATACAGACAAACAATTGGTTTTAACCCACAAAACCCAAATATATAACCCAGCACCTTGGAGCATGAACAGAGTGGTGTTCTTTGGGCCCCCTGAGTCCAAAGGAAAAAAAAGTGAGGGGAAAACCTGTTGGCGAGAGTGCTGTTGCAGTCTGGTCAAGAGTGGTGATTGTAGTCTGGTCAAAAGTGGTGATTGCAGTCCACTTGAGGGTGGTGGTCTCAGTCTGGTTGAGAGCGGTGAGCTGCAGTCTTCCTCTGGATCCCACGAGTGGTAAAAAGGTTCCAAAACTCCAAGTTTATATATGCTCCAGTTCAGGCAGGAATGCTCAGTCCTTCCCTCAGAGCGGGGAATTCCATAAAAGGGTATGAGGACAGAAACATCTTCCTATCTTGCAGGCCTCTACTGCTAACAATTTCTGGGAAATGGCATGGAAGGCTATAGAATACACAGTTTTGGGTTACACTCATACCATGATGAACTGGTCTCAGCTGTCCTAACTAGGACAGTACCATCCTTCCATTGCACAGCTCTTCACTCTTTCAGAGGGGTGGCAGAAGGATGGCACACAGTGTCCTCTGGAATAGACTAGGCCTAAGAAATAGATACTGCCCAGACGGATAAGCTGTGCTGGCTGTCCATATGTTGCCTTTGGTGTGCTGGTGCCCTTGGTAAGCCTTTTTCTTTTAATCATTTATCTACACGACGGGCTTTGTCAGGCTCTCTGGAAAGAGCTTTTATTCCCAAGCAGAGTCCTTTTTGAGGTGAAACACTGCAAAGCACAGCAGTAATGCTCAGCTGTTTGCAGTCCTGGTTAATGCTGGATGATCTCTTCTTGGCTCGACTTGCAGACACTGCAGAGCTGGATGTCTTTCCCTTAATGCAATGGAATATGTATGTTGGGATCCAGGGCTCAGCTATCAGCAAAGAAGGAGATGATGAGATTATGTAGCAGGCCATGGACAGCAGGAGCTGGGAAAAACTCCTTACTCTGCAGACCTTCCTCATAAGACCTATTGATATTTAACTATGTTGATTGGCCTGTCTCCTGCAGCAAGATATGGAAAGACTTTGTGATGACATTATCAAACCATGTAGAAACCCCTTTATTCTTTTCCCCCCCATGTGGTCCTAGCTAAGGGAAAATATTAACCAACTGTGTAACTGTAGCAGAAAATTGTGTAATCTCCCAGTTAACACAATCCATTGCCTAGTTAGCATAACCCATCCTCCTCATTAACATGTCCTGCCCCCAAGACCCTTGTGTTGCATTTCACTTGTTCAATAAAGATTCCAGTTTTCACCCCCAAACCTGAGATTGATTAGTTATTGACCTCTTCATATGTATACATAGAAAAACCATTGTCAGTGGACTGATCTTTATAGTTTTTGAAGTCAAAATTAATCCTGGGTACAGAGAGCTGCTTCCACATGCGAAATAGTGGCAGTGAAGCAGGAGTGCGGGAGGGAAAGCAGATGGATCTGGTTCGTGTCGTGCTTTCAGGAAGGGTTCAGGGGGTCCCAGCACATGGAGCTGAGGGGATGGTACTTGGTGGTCATAAATAAAGTGATGGGAAAGGATGTTGTGAGCCCTGCTCAGTTTGTGCAGGGACACCTGACAACAGATACAGTGAAATGTGTTCTCCCTGGACCTCGACCCAATGCTGGGTTGGGATTGCTTTACAAGAAAAACCCTGTAAGACTCCTACTGAGCAGAAATTATGGGAACTAGTTTCTTGTGACTGATGGAGTCAAGATTTCCCAGTGGGAACCCAACGTGCCTTATCCACTCAGGTGAGGCTGCACCACATCCTCCCAGAGCACACGAACAAGGCAGGGCCAGTTGGGGAACCAGGATTTTACGACACCTACAAAATCAGCAGCTCCTTTGGAAGTAAAATGGGAATTTCCCATCGCTTCCCACCCATGGTTCCCAGGGCAGGGATGACCTGGAACAATCTGCCACCCCTCTGCTCTCCTACAGCCAGGGAAACCTGAGAATTCACAACTATTCATGCCAGGTGCACTGGTTTAGTATTTGGCCGAGAATGCACCTCTGGAGGTTATGAGCAGCAAGAGAGGATGTAGCAGGGAAGAGCTGGGCACCATGAGTCTGTGCTTAGCCTTCACTAACTTGAGACACTGATGGGCAAGGTCACACCACAATATGGACCAGCGGAGCTTGCTGAAAGGACCAGCAGCATTGCCAGGGATAAAAGAATCATAAATCCCTGCTTTCAGACTTATGAGTCATGGGAGACTCCCACTTTCTCCGGAGCAGCTGTCTCCAAAGAGGAGTGCATGCACCCTGGGGGTACAAAGAACAACCCATTAGGATGCAGGAAGAAAGTATATTTGGTACCATTAAGAAATAAAGTAAAATCATATTTTTAAATCAGTGTTTATTTAATCTTTATCTTGTCCTTTTAAAATGTCTATTCATGTGTATGTTTTATAATCTACATGTATATAACTTACGAATAAAGGGAGACATCTCTGCCGGAGGGGCTGGAAGTGACTGTGTCCTGCAGCCAAGGGAGGAGCACAAGTGGTCCTGGGGACAAGGCTGGTGTGAGAGGAGATCCCACGTCATGCCAGCATGAAGGCAATGGGGATGGGTGGTGAGCCAGGCTCCGGGGGCTGGCAGAGAGGCAGAGGGGATGACATTGCAGCAGGACAGGCAGGTTGGGAGCAGCACCCACATCAAGGACTCAGCGAGGGTGTGCACAAGAGGAGTGGAGTGCACAGGGTGATGCAGAGGGCTAAGAGATGTGAAAATGGGACAGAGGAGAGGCGATAGGTACAGGGATGTGGGGGACACTGGGGCATGGAATGGATGCTGGGTATGGGTGGTGTAAAGGAAGGGTGAGAGGGTTTGGATGAAGGGGTACAGAGCAGAGGTGCAGGGTGAGGCCCACAGAGGCAGGACATGTGTGAGAAGGTGTGCGCAGCCGTTCAGAGCCTGAGGCTCCATGAGCTGCCTGAGAACGAGGAGGCCCAACATGGGGAAGCTCGGCAGCATCCTGGAGGAATCCCTGAGCTCATCCCATCCCGCCACTTTCTCCTGCAGGGAAAGACCTCACCAGCTGTGGCCTGGTCAATATGGACCACACCAGCCTCAGCACCCTCCTCAGTACCTGCAGTGACGTCAGGGAGATGAGGGGTGCGGGAGGTAGATCCTCCATCAAGCCCCTGCCATCAGGATGAGAGCTTCCAGACAGCTGTTCTGGGGGTGTTTGGGATGATTGGTGCTCTGGCAGGTCTGCATGTGTGACCAAAGTGCTCCAGTGCTCCAGTGCCACCCCCATGGAAAGAGGAGGTTTGGGAACATTTGTTCAGGCTGCAGCCACATTGCTGTCCCTGCAGGCAGATAAACTGAAGTAAAAATTAAGTGAAGCAGAACCAGGGCAGTGACTGTTCCTCTGTACTTCCCGTCACTGCCAGAAAGACATTGAGGTACTGGAGTGTGTCCAAAGATGGACAATGGAGCCGGGGAAAGGTCTGGAGCACAAGTCTTATGAGCTGTGGGCACAGAGACTCCTGGCACGATGGCCCAAAAGCGGCCCCAAGCACCACTCTGAGGAGGGGCCAAGCACTGGATAATGGCCAGAAAAGACACTTCTTAATTTTTTTCCATTCACCAAGGAAATTTTAAGATCTGAAACTCAGCAATAGGAAGAGATGTGGCCTTAGCCGCGTTTTGGAAAGTTGGGAACTAGCAGCCATCTGCAACAGACAGTCCGTTGGGAGCTTGGGCTGAGCTTGTGGCAAGCAGCAGGAATTGCTGCAGAGAGGGTGAATGGGACCAAGGCATCCCGGGATAACTCAGGCTGGAAGATATCTCGGAAGGTCTGTAGTTCAGCCCCTCACCACAACAAGCCCCAGCTTTCCCAGACTTTCATCCAGCGGGATCTTGCAAGCCTTGAAGATGGTGACTGCATGGCTTCAGTGAGTCCCTCTCTGGCTCCCACTTCGCTGCCAGTCCTGCTTGTTCCTGATGGGTCAGTGCTGGAGGATCCAACTCAGCTCTGCTGTGATGAGGGCTCCTCCCTCTCCCTACCCACCTCTTGCTCCCAGATGAAGAAATGGTGACCCTGCCCCTTGGCTGGGTGCAATGCTGGGGAGTGCTGAGGTCCTCATAGAGGTGATTCGTGCTCTCATACATCACCTGTCCATGGAGGCAGCATGGGGGTGGGGTCTCCTACCCACCTCACCAGGACTCACAGAGTCTCATTGACACGCACCCAGTGGCCTCCGAATTCCTTCCCACTGCTCTTGCCCAGCCAGATGGCTGCAGGCTTGACATGCAGATGGGGATGTGGTTATAGCCCCATCCCCTCCTGCCTCCCCCACAGACACCTCTCCGAGATACCCCTGATCAGGGTCCCCACACTCCACACCAGTGCTCAGCTGGCTTTCTTTACCTCTGCAATCCCATCTCTGGGTCCCAGCCATTTCCCACAGGGGGGTTTATAGCTGCTCCTGGCCACAGCCACATTGTGGACCTGTGGCTTAGATCAGCAGAGGTGGTCTCCGTGGTCTTCATTCCCAGCAGAGCCAGCCCCCACCCCAACACTCAGAGGGGGAACTCCCAGCAGCTCTGGGGCTCTAGAGCCTGTGGTGGGGCAGGAGCACCAACCACCCCATGGAGAGTGCACAGGTCAGGTTGGCTGTGGCAGCTGGGGATGTCCCCCAGCCCTGTGGGTGAGCGGTCCAGCCAGACCGTGCCCCAAAGTGCCATGAAATGGCACCTCACGCTGCACCTGGGCACTCACGGCCGGGAGCACCGTTCCCCTGGGAGCAGCTGGAGATGCTGGGTCTGGTGGCACATGGGGACAGGACCTAGCAAGGACTTGGCCCATCAGATGAGGTTGGCCCCTCCATCAGTTGGTGACAGGGACAATGCAGGGCAAAAGAGGAGCTCGACTTCTTCAGAATGGGACCAGTTTGTCCCAGTAACTCTTTGGCCCAAAATCCATCCCTCCAACCCCACATTCCTGCAGGGCAAAGGGCAGCAGTAAAAGATACTGTTACTGGCCCTGGCACAAGCACTTGCCCCAGTTCTCCTGGCACCATCACCTGGTGGGATTACTGCTCCCGGGGGTGAGTGTTAAAACTGAGAAGCAATTAATGAGCACAGAGCTCCAGCAAATTTAGGGAGCAAAGAAAATGCATACGTCCTGGTTTTGGCCCAAATCAGTGGAAGAGGGCATAGCCAAGACATTCGATACCATCTTACATTTATGGCCGGGGGGGGGAAAGGGACTCTCTCACTTCTGAGAAGAAGGGACATGGTTTCCAGTCAGGAGCAAGTGTGATGGAGCAGTCCGGGTGGGGTGCTGCCAGCTGTGGTCACAACACATCACATTGGTCAGGCTCTGTGAACCTTTTGCATGTAAATCACCCTTCTTTCTTTTTGTACACTTTGGTTATTAATATTGTTATTGTTCAGTTTCTCTATCTCATTGCTGTTTTCAGTAAATTCTTATCTCAACCTGTAATTTTCACCTTTTTGTGTCTCCAGTTCTCAACTCCATCCCTGGAGCAGGAAGGGGGAGGGGAAGAGAGGAGGAACAGGAGCAAAGGGCCGAGGAAATTAAGGAATAAAGAAAATTTAAGAGATAACTATTCTGCTGCAGATGACACAGCTGGCCCCTGCCATGCTGTCACCCATCTCTGCCAGCACCTTCCTGCTCAGCCATGGTGGCAGTGGCAATTCCTGCCAGAGCTGAGCCTGGTGTCCCTGGCATGCCACACTCCAGCGGCTCGCTCTCGGCATTCCTTGGGCAGGCTCGGAGCAGGTTGACAGCCTGCCAGGGTACCACGGATGCCGTAACAGAGCTCCCGCTGCGAGTGTGTCGGCTGGGGCTGAGCCCAGCCCCGTGGCACAGCAGTGGCAGTGGGAATCCCTCCTCTGAGAATCAGGCAGCACATGTCAGTCAGCAGGATCCCGGACAGAAGGTCCCATCCAGCATCATGTCATCGTGTTTGTGCCAAGGCATCAGGTCTGTGCCTGGAGCATGGGGCCAGAGATCAGATGCTGAGATTTTGCAGAGCTGTCTGCCTTGGCATTCTCTGACTCCACAGGGGAAAACCTCAGGCAGCCTGGGAGCTCTGCAGCACATGGAGACACTGAGGATGACAACCTGGTATCCCTGCTGGACATGGCTGTTGGCATGACTAGAGTGTCCATGTGGCATCCCTGGGGCTGGCAGCTGCAAGGGCACATCTCCACCAAGCCCCCACTGTCCTGCAGCCAGATGGGACATTCGTGGTCTGAAGGGATATAGGGGTTGGAAAACAAACCCTACAGATGTGAAATTAATTCAGGATGTGGGAAGAGGTTTTGCAAGGGAGCTTGCCCTGTAGTGACCCAGAGATGTTCCTCTAACTGGGAAGGGAGGGGGTGGTTTGGCCATACACAACTCTAATCAAGGCCAGTGGCTGCAGCTGAGGTCTGACAAACTCAGCACTCACAGCCAGGTGCTACAGCTGTGGAGCAGGCAGGGCTATGACGCCTCCTGCCACCAGCCCAAGCATTACCCCAGTAACAACATGACCCACAAGTGGGATTTCCCAGCCCCTCATCCCCAACACAGAATCACAGACTGCTTTGGGTTGGAAGGGACCTTTCAAGGCCATGTAGTCCAACCCCCCTGCCATGGGTAGGGACACCTTCCACCAGACCAGACTGCTCAGACCCTCATCCAACCTGGCCTTGAACACTTCCAGGGATGGGGCAGCCACAACTTCTCTGGGCAATCTGTGCCAGTGTCTCACTACACTCACAGCCAAAAGTTGCTTCCCAATATCCCATCTAACTCTGCCCTCTGGCAGTGGGAAGCCATTCCCCCTTGTCCTGTCCCTCCAGGCCCTTGTCCCAAGTCCCTCTCCAACTCTCTTGGAGCCCCTTTAGGCACTGGAAGGGGCTCTAAGGTCTCCCTTCGGGATCAGCGATACCGGGGCGGTCCATCAGCGGAGCAGCAGGAGAGGGCGGGGCTTTTGGGGAGGGGGCGTGGCCCATGCGAAGGCGGAGCCCCCGCCCCGCCGGCCCCGCCCCCTCCCGCAGCTGCGCGGCCCCGCGCCCGCCGTGCCCGTGGACGATGGTGGCGGCCCGGGGCGCTGCCGCCCGCCGCGGAGCGCTGCTGCTGCTGCTCGCCGCCCTCGGATCCTGCCCTTTGCGCCTCGTCCGTGCCGGTGAGTGCCTCTCCGTTCCCCCGCCAACCTACGTCCATGTCCTCTCGCTGCCCCCGCGGATGCTCGTGTTCCCTCCCACGACGAACCCTGGTGCGGTTCCCCCCCCTTCCTCCACCATTATCCCCACTCCCACGACGGATCAGCATCCACGGGTGCTCATGTTCCTGCGTGGAAGCAAGGTAGGAAATGCCCCCCCACGTAGCCCCAGTGGGGTTTCTCACACCCCTCAGCGCTCCCTGGGGACGGGCAGCGCCGCACCGTCACCCTCCCGCCCGCTGCTTCAGGCGGGGACCTGGCAGCGGCTGGCAGCGGCGCAGGGCTGGTCCCCAGCAGCTGTTTGGTGGGGCTGGAGGGACCCTGAGATGTTGGCGGGGGGCAGGAGGGAACCACAGATATGGATCTTGAAGTGGGGAGACAGCATGGAGTCATGGGAGCGGCCCACAGGAAGCACCTTTATTGGCAGGAAAAAATACTAAAAGAACCACAAAACCCCCCATCAAAACAAAGGAAAAGCCAAATAAAGGTGCTGCTGTGAGCGAGCCATCCAGGGGAGCTGCCGGGAGGGCTGCTTGGGAGGGAGCCCTGTTTGCCCACCTGCCTCATCGCCCTGGGAGTCGCTGCAGCATTGCCCCGCGGGGCTGCTCCGGTGATGGTGACATTTCTGCTCTCTGCTGGGGCAGAAGGAATGGGTGAACTTCGCTCCCTCCCCACAGCACCACCCTCAGCCACCCTGCTTGTCTACTGAAGCATTGTTTTGGGGCGTTCAGGTTTGATTTGTTTGAGTTTCGGGGTCTGAGTTAGGGCATTTCCCCTCCCGAGGGGTCTGGCACTGGATATGCTCCGTGTCCCCTCGCTCTGTGCCCACTGCTGGGGTGTGCAGGGCTGCGATGGGCAGAAACACCACCCCAAAAACCCCAACTGGTCACCCTGCCTGCGGGGAAGGCTGGGGCTGCCCACCACTCCCACACCGGGGAGGCGCAGTGTCCCGACCTGTGGTACGGCCTGTCTCGGGCAGGTGCTTTCTGCCTCGCTGGCGCAGGAGCCGGGAAGGGCCTCCTGGCTCCCAGCATTGTTTGCGGATCCAATATTGTTTCCTTGAGCTGGCTCCCGGCGGGGCAGACGCTGGGCAGGCGGACGCCGGGCAGGCAGCCTGCTGTCAACCGGGGCCCAGGCGGCCTCGCTGTGCTCCCGCCTGCTCTGAGGGACAGCGGGAAGGTGCAATAATTGTTAAATCTCCCAGTGGATCAAAACATCCAGATGCTTCCATGCTGGGGCATTGGAGGTGGACGTGGGGATGCTCCTGCACTCCGCCTCTTCCCACGAGCCAAGGCTGGGGTGGCCCAGCCAGGGGTACTGCTGACGCAGGAAGGAGAGCCGGGCAGCTCCAATGCAGCCATCAGTGATCCGGCACAGTCTCTGCTGCTCTCGAATTTAAGGGGTTGGTGTGGGATCATCGGGGCTGGCAGTGCTGCTGGGGTGCGGTCCCTCGAGGGGCTGGTGGAGTGGCTGTGCCTGGGGGCTGTCTAGGGGGGTAGTTTCCCCTTCCCCTCCTTTCCCAGCCTTGCGGGTGCTGCTGGAGGTGAGACGAGCGCGAGGGGCCTGGCTCTGCAGCAGCAACCTGCTCCAGCACTGGGATATTGCATGCTCTTGGCGCATGTGGGGTTGGGATTTTTGGCTCAACCTCTTTGCCCTGTGAGATGCTGGGGCAATTTGTCTTTGAGCTTTTCCTGATAGCAGCATCCCATTGCCGGGAAGTCGAGGTTGTGCAGCATATGTCAGTGGGGAGCTCCAGGCGGGTTTCTCCTAGAGAAACATCCCTGGGATGCTGGACAGGGAAAGGAGTCACTGTCCCGCCCCCACCACCTTCCTCACTGAGCACAGTGGGGCACAGGAAGCGTTGACTGTTTCTTCCCACTGTATAATTGCCCTTTCTGGGTAAGTGGGGCAGAGCTTGGCTTTCTCTGGGGACAGCTGTGAGGTGGAGATGGTAGGGCCAGGGGCAGCTCCCGCCTGTGGTGTGCTGGTGAAGCTGACTTCTGAAGGGCAAGGAGAGAGTGGGGGAGAAAGTCCTGGACCACCATACCTGTGTCCTCCTGCCTCTGTGGCTTCATCAAAGTTTTTTCAGGTGGGGATTGGCATCTCCTCTTCCTCGTCCAGCACTGTGATCCAGAGCCCCTGCAGCAGATGCCATCTCCCAGGATGCAGCTGCACATGGCACGGTGACATCCTCATCTTGCCGTGGGCCTGATCCGAGCTGGAGGAAGGGCAGCAGTGCTTTGGAGGTGCTGCAGGGTGGTTTAGGTTTGCTTGCTGCTCCTCAACTGTTTTTCTCCCACGTGTCCCTATCCAGTGCACCTAACTTTGGGAAGAGCCCTGGCCTCGCCTCATTTTATGGCTTCATTTCCTGGAACTTGAGTGAGAGCCAGACTCTCCCCCCTTCCTAAGTAATTGAGTTGACAAGTTTTATCTATTATTTTTATTATTATAAAAAGAAATGTTTTACAAATGCGATGATGGGCTAGAACCCCATCTTTTAATAATCCTGAACCTCCCAACCCCACTACAACAGTCAGCACTTCACATCCCAAACATCCAGAGAAGCTACTCAGCACAGCCCGAGTGGTTCTTTCCAGTCCAAGTGACCCATTTGGCCGCATGTGACCTGCCAACTCCACATTGCTGCTCCTACTTGTGCTGCTCTGCCGGGATGCAGGTGGGAACATGGATTCTGGTGCTGATACCAACTGCCCCAGCTCTGCGGTGGTGCAGGGACTGCTCAAGGTCCCCAGCTGGGCACGGCAAGGCAGGAGCCATCCCCTGGGAAGTTCCCATGGCTCAGCCTGTGGGTGAGATTGTCCATCTCTTGGCTTTTCCTTTGTCTGCTTGGCCATTGCTGCACTGGGGAGGCGTGAGGGGCACAGTGGGCACAGTGGCTCCACAGACCCCCATGCTGACCATTGAAACTGGGACAGCTGTTGGGAGCAAGGCAGCAGGGCTGGTGCTGTGTCTGTGGTGCTTGCAAGGGCCTGGCTGCCCTGCCGAGCTCCCTGGGGCTCTACCCGGTGGGTGAGCAAGGGGTGGTCTCTGAGCACCCCAGCATCCTGTGGATCGGTCTGCAGAAAGCAGACCCAGCTTTTTCTTGAGGCACAGTGAAGGTTGTCCAAGTCCCCCCAGGAGCAGTTGGCAGCAGTGGGCAGTTGTTCTGCTCAGCCACTCCATCCCTTTGAGCCCCTCATGGCTGCATGTCAGGGTGTCCTCTGCCACGCTGGTGCAGACCAAGTGTTACCCCACACTGCAGCTGGGGTGCTGCTCCCCTAGGAGCTGTGTGCCGCTCTCAAGTTTAATTTTCCATGCAGTTCTATTCTTGGAGACAATGTCCCCACCTTGTTCTCTAGGGTTACATTTGCTGAGCTGGCACCTTTCCATGGGAAAGGACCTCTAGTGGGGGCTAGATGTGGGGGAGCTGGGACATGGGGCACAGGCATCCCGTGGGGCTCTGCAGGCCAGTACCCATGCCAGGGACCTGGGCAGGGCTCCCTGCACAGGCCTGAGGAGGGCGAATGGGTGGAAAGAGGCTCCTAATACCTGTGATCCCAATTGCAGAATCAGCATCAAGGAAGAGTTTATGGAAGAGACAGGGTGAAAGTCCCTCACCCTTTCACTGCAGCTGGCTAGGGACCCACAAACCCATGTGCATCTCAGCCGTGCCTTGTGGGTGCTGGTGCAGGGAGAGCTAGAGCTTGGGCAGGGAGGCTGAGGTCCTGGAGCCTGGGTCATGTGTAGGGTCAGGTCCTTTGGATGTGCATTTTCCCTGGCAGCTCTGGAGATGGGTCCCCCACCCCAAGGACCCCTCAGTCCCCAGGGGTGCTCGGGTTCTTCCCACAGCACAGAGGAAAGACACACTGGGGACGTTTGCCTGAAAAGTCTCTTCTGGGCCATGGGGGTATTAAGGGAGGTAATCGGCTTAACCCTGACAGGCGCTTCCGGGTGGGAGCGGGGAGAGGGGGGTGACGGTGTGATCAGGACACTGGGGACAGGGAGGTTGGTAGTGGGTGCTGGAGACTAGAGGGGTGATGGGGATGTTTGAGATAGGAGGGGTGTTGGGGGTATCAGGGGTGACAGTGTAGCAGGGGCAATAGGAACAGGAAGGGTCATGGGATGGACAGTGTGCTGGGCACAGGAAGAGATGTGTGGCTACACTGGGGACAGGAAGGGTCATAGCATGGTGGGGACAGTGGGAATGGGAAGGTTGATGGGGGCTGCTGGGGGCAAGAGTGTCAATGGGGTGATGGGGTGATGGGGATGTTGTGGACAGGAGGGGTGGTGGGGGTGCCCAGAGACAGGAGGGGTGATGGGATAGCCTCTCCTCAGGTACAGAGTGCTGGGTCCCTGGGCGCAGGGTACAGTACCTGCCATCAGTCTCAGCCCTGCATTAATTCCACAAAAACAGTACCCCGGTGCTTGGTCTCCACAGGAAGTTCCGAATCTACTCAGGGGGACAGTGGCTCCCCTGGGCCAGCTGCCCCCCCAAAACCCCAGGGCCTGGCCCCAGCACCACTGCCAATACTGGGGCGTCTCCCTTCCATGCCTGGACGTTAGCCAGTGCTGCTGCCACAGAGTGACCAGTGCTCCGAACGGCAGCTGCAGGCCTGTAATTAGCCACTTTGTGAGCTAATGAGAATTGCAACGGGAAGAAACTGGCCATTAAGTGCCTGGAGCGAGCTTTGAATTGAAGGAAGGAAACATAGCTGGAGGAGGTCCAGGTCCCTGCCTTATCCTGTCCTGGAGCACCACGGGCTGGCAGCTGCCCATCTTAACCCGTGCACACCATGGCGTGTGCTGGGGTCCCTCCTGCACAGATGGAGGACGGCAAAGCCTTTGTGGGGGGAGATTTGCTCTTTGGGTGGGAACCCATCTCTCTAGATGGGTGACATGAGAGGTGACATATCAGCTGAGGGGTGGCAGGGACCATGGCTCATGGTGGAACAGGGGTCCCCTGGGATCCTGGCCCCTCTTCCCTTCCTGTAGAAAGGAGACTGTGCTGGAGGTGGAGACAGGAGGTATGGAAGGTACAGCTCTCCAGTGCATCCTTAACACCTGTGGGTGCTGCCTGGGCTCAGCTGGGGGTCAGCAGTGGAGCGTTCCTGGGGAGCCCACAGCTCTTGTGTGTAGGAGGAGCAGCTCTGCCTTGGGGATTTCATCATCTCGCATCTGTTGGGGATTATTTCCCAGCCACCTGCTAAATCGGGAGAGAGGGCAGCCCTGGTGAGCTGCTGTAATGTGACCCATCCTGTGGCCATCCTTCCTGGCTAGGATGGAGAGGGTTTCCCTGAGCTGGCTCTTCCTATGGGGCATAAACCCCCAAATCCCTGGGTCCAGCTCTTTTAGCACCATCTGCAGTCCTTTTCCAGGAGCCCTGGGATGCTGCATTCACCAGCACCCCTGGGATGCAGCTGTGCATCCCGTGGACCCCCAGTTTCTGGGCTCTGCCCCATGGGACATGATGACCCCACAGGTCTTAATCGCTGGCAGTGGCTGAGTCAGTGCCATCGCAGAGCCAGGTGCAGCCCCAGCTGGGTGGGGAGCTGTGGCCCCTGTGTTTCTGCCTGCTTCTGGCCTTGCGTGTCCACTGGCACATGGTGCCCTCCTGGGGTGCCCTTGCCAGCCCTTGTTCCAAAGGCTGTTGTTCCACTGGCTGTTCCTACAGCCATAAAGGTCGGCCCCTATGAGCCCAGTAGCCATGAGTAAGGGGCTGTGTCCCCAGATGCCTGTTTCAGGGTCATGGGCTGGTGGGAGCGCCAGGGCTGGTGTGGCAAAGCAAGGAGTGGATGAGAGGAGCTGGGCAGACAAGCAGACTCCCCACCCTGACCAAACTGCCTCCAATCTCCAAGGGTGTTTAATCAGCAAAATCATGCCAGTGCCTCTTTCTCAAAGGCTGCAGGATGTCTCCAGTGACAGCGTGGGCCGCAGCGGGGGGTAGGATGTCTTTGACTTTGCCAAAGAGCATCTGGCATAGGTGGGCACAGTGGTGCTGCTCCTCTGGGCGGGTATTTCCAGCCCGGCAGTGGGATCACATGGGAGCCTATGGCTGTTCGCAGATGGCTGAGCTGCGCTGAGCTGTGCTGGCCCCTGGCCTGGCAGCTCCTCATGTGCATGGGCTGCCCTCTCTCACCTCCCCACCATCAGCAGTGGCTCCACAGGGAGAGCTTGCCTGAGGCTTCATCTCTGCTGTGGCTCACTGGACAGGTGGGCGCCCTTGAGGTGGTGCCCTGCTGATGGGCCAGTGCCCAGGAATGCCAAGAGGAAAGAGCTGGACCCTAGTCCTTCTCTCCAGACTGCTCAGCACTTCAGGTGGGTCCACGGTGCCAGGGCTGCCCATTCCCTGCCATGCTGGCACAGCAAGGGTCCAGCACCATGCTGTGCTGCCCATTGTGGTGTCTCAGAGCACCCCAGGGATGCAAGGAGGGGTCCCCATGCCGGTGCTTGCTCTGCACCGTGGCCCTGGCCACCAGCTGCTTCACCTGTGGCATGGTGCCAAACCTGCCCAATAAAAAGGGAATTAAAGAACCCCACCTCTGTCCCATCCCCAGCCCCGGTGGGCTCAGGGCAGGTGTGAAGCCTGCTGGTTTTTACTTCAGCAAAACCTGATGAACAAGACCTGAAGTGGGTGGTTCAAAGAGCAGCCAGGTGCATTATGGAATGGGGTGGCACCAGGAGCAGCCTGGGGTCCCTGACACGGGTGGATGTGCAGTCAGCGAAGCAGAGCCAGCAGCAAGTTTGGGTGGGCAGCCCCAGGGAAGTGGCATGTGGCACCTGGTTTGCCTTTTGCTCTTTTTTTATTATTTCTTCTCTTCCTGAATATCTGAAGCCACTTGTGGCTGGAGACCCCCTGGCACAGTGGAGGCACAGGGGAATGCAGTGGTGCACATCCTGGATGTAGAACAGCCTCTGCGGGGCTGGAGCTGTGGCTGGCAGTGCCCAGGGGTGTTGGAGCTGAGGTACCAGGGGGTCTCACTTGGCTTGATGCCCCCCTCACCTGCCACAGGCAAGGAGGGCCACATCTTCTACTGCCTCCTGACTCTGCCCAGTCCCTGCTGGTGTCTGGATCCATGGTTTGCTGGAGCTGTTTCCATCCATCCAGGTGCCATCTCCCCTTCCCACAGCCCTACCACTCCAGTCCTTCACCTTGCATGGCAGGCAGGCTGCCAGGGCAGGGAACAGGCATTTTTCTGGCCATTTAGGGGATTTGAGCAGTTATGACACAAAATCCCACTCCCTCAGCCTGGTGGAGACTACTTGGTGCTGCCCCAGCCTACGATCACAGGACCAACTTGGGATTTCAAAATGCTTGTAAATGGAGTCTCCCCTAGAGCAGGGGCAGGCTCAGGGAGAACACCGGTGGTTGGGAGGTGATGCGCTTGGGGATGCCAAGGGTTTGGCATCTGCTCGCCTCTGCAGAAGCCTTACTCAGCCCTCCTGTCCCTCTCTTTCCCCTTGGCATTGAACCTGGAGCAGGACAAGGCTCTGGAAGCCCATTGTGATGCCCTCAGGGCTGCAGAAGGATGTGCACCTGTGCTGCCTGTGTTCCAGGGCTCCATGCTGGTGGCCCCAAAGCAGCAGCAGCAGAGTGGGTGTGGGTTGAGTGCTGATGGAGCCATTTCCCATCAATCCTGGATGTTGCTCGTGGGAGCGTTCCCTCCCTGGGAGCAGGGTGCAGTGAGGTGTTTGCTGTACAGGCAGGGAGAATGCTGCCACGGGGTCCCTGTGGAGGTTCCCTTGTCCTCCAGTCTGCAGCATGGGGCTGCTAACACTGTCCCTTGGCCATGACTGAAGCTGTGCTGGAGATTGTCTCTGCTGGCTGAGCCAGATCTCAGTGCCTACCAGCTGCAGCTGGGAGCCAAGATGTGAGCCCCGATGGCCTCGGGGACGGGAGTTGGTGGCATGTGGCCTCTGCCTGACCAAATCTGCTGAAGCACAAAGCAATCACTTCCAGCTGCTCCCTCTTGGTGGCATGGCATGGCCCAGCGCTGCTGCAGGATGAGGGGCCAGACTGGTGGCCCTGGCTGTGCCACATGCTCCATCCTCAGCAGTGACATGATGTGGCCAGCGTCCCCCCACTCCCAGCTTGCGGGGTCAGCATTGCAGAGCCCCGCTCCACTGCCTCCACACGTGGGAGGGGGCTTGACTGCTGCATTTTTGGGGGCAGGAGCACAGAGGTGATGTGAGCAGCTACTGGCAGTGGTGGGGCTCCCATGGGGGCTGCCTGAGCAGTGGTGCCAGCTGTGCCCAGGAGCGGGGATTGCTCCAGGACTGCAGCCCAGCCACCAGCATAGTGTCTGACCTGCAGTCATGGTGTAACGCCTGTGGTCAGGGCGTGTCATCCGTGGCTGCTGTGTGCAAAAGGAGTGGTGCCAGGGCTTGGTACCCCAGGCATCCAGCCTGCCATTGGCTGTGTTAGCGCAGCTGTCAGCAGTCATGCCGTGACCACCTGGCTCCCCTGGGGGGCCACACCCCTGGGCACAGACAGTGGAGCTGGGGTGTTGGGGTGCCTCAGGTAGGAACCCTGTTCCTACCTGCTGCTGGACAGGCTGTGGGCAGGGGGAAGTGAGACCTCAGGGGCTGGAGTGTGGTGGGGAGCATCACATCAGCCTGCCTGCCCAATGCCTCCCTGTCTGCCTGCCCAAGGCCTGCTCCAGAGCACTTCTTCAGAGCCAGGAGCAATTTGTAGAGCCAGGAGGGAGCCCCAGACAGTGCCAGCTGGCAGAGGAATTGCTGGGAGGGCCAGCAGGCTGCAGGCAGGGCCCACAGCAGCTCCCACATCACCTGGCTGGAGGAAGAGCATGAGGAAGAGGAGGAGGAGTGACCTTGGAGTGGAGCTGGCAGACACAACACCACTGCAGGCCCGACAGGGGTTGCTACCGCTGCCGGGGCTCTGTCATATCCTCGCCATGGTCTTTCCTCAGCCACAGTCATGCGCTAGTGTGCAGGGCCTCAACACGGGAGGGAGACCTGCATCCCTGTTCCCCAGACACCCCAATATACCCCCATGTCCTGGCTCAGTGCCCATGTCCCACCAGGGGCATATCCTGCTGCCATAGGGCCGCTGGACCCCAGTGGTCCCAGGCAGGTTGCTCTGGTGGGCAGGTGTTGCTGGTGCAGGGATTATGAGCACCGACACCAGTGCTCAGCACTACTTAATTGTCTTCTTACATTCACTTTTATCTCTCTGTCTGCGGCAGTGATGCAGCGAGGGCAGTCCCTGCTTCCCGGCCACCCAGATGTCCTCCTCGGGTTTATTTTTGTTTCTTTTCCACTTATATCTATTGGCACAAGTTTGGAAGAGCTGCTTCACCCAGGCTGTGACTGCCAGCGGCTCCATGCCCTGCCCAGGCACCTCCTGTCACAAGCATTCTGCTGTCCCCGAGTCCCACCCCGGGTGCCCAGCATGGCTCTCCCCAGGGTGGGTCCTTGGGGATGGGGGATTGTGCTCAGCTTTCCCCCATGGATAACACATCCAGGGGCCATGGACACACATCTTGCAGTTCACACACCCACATTTCCTCCTGGGCACGGGTCTGTTCCTGCTTACATGTGCCCCTAGCTTGTGCCCACCCACTGTCTGTGCTGGCTGCAGGGTGTCCTGTGCACCTGCTGCCCTTGGGCTCAGCTCCTGTCTGGGATCCTGCCTGCAGGGAGCCACTCACCTCCTCCAGCACTGGCGGCTCGGCACAGCCCTCAGCTTGGTTTAAGGGGTTACCCCAGTTGTGCTGGGCTGGGCTTGCTGCCCACCTGTACGGGAGCTGTGCGCCATGGCAGGGCAGTGACAGCAGCTGAAGCATCCTCCTCCTCCCAGCACCCCATGTCATTGCTTGCTCCTCTGGTCTGTACCATCCTGTCAGCAGGTCCATGCTGCCCTTCCATCCCTGTCCCTCAGGATCCCAGCCTGAGTCTCTCCTGACCGCCCCACCTGTGGGCTGGCCTTGCTGGGCTGCACTGATGCCAAGCAGGGGGCATGGTTGGGGTGGGGGCATCCCAAACTCTCCCAGATTCAACAGCAGCGTCACCTGTGCAGAGGCAAGATGGGGCAGCTGCAGCGGGTATGCTGGTACAGGTGGGTGGCATGGTGGTGACATGGCCACAGCTGGGTGGAATTGGGACCCATGTGCTGTGCCAGTCCCATTACCCACCTTTGGGTGGGTATTCAGGAGGGTGAACCTGTGGCCAGGGCACTGGGGAGCCAAGGGGTGGTGGGAGGGGTCAGGTACACCCAACATGGAAGCTGGACCCCACCACCTGCCCGCTTGAGAATGGACAGATGGTACCTTATCCCCCAGGGCATGTATGGGTGTGCAGGGCTGGGGCAGCATGGGGGGGCAGGGTGTGACAGCCCCCCAGGGTGACAGTGGTCAGGGGTGGAGATGCCCCCGTGGTGCCTGGGTTCTGGCACACACGGCACTCAGTCCCTGTCACGTAGCATGGCATTGAGGTGCCCACTCCCACCAGCACAGGGCTCTCACTGCTGGGCTTTGAGGTGGGCTTAGAGAGTGGCAAAGCCCCGTGGGACCCCTCAGCCCACGGGGTGCCCACGCAGTGATGCCAGCTCACCATCCACTGACTGGTGACACATGGGGAGCTCTGAATTGCAGCCTGTGACAGCTGGGCAAGCACAGCTCATTCCTCAAACAGAGATAACAGCCTTCGCTGGGATCCAGCCTGGGCTTTATTTATTTACCTGGTTGCTGGACTCTGGCTTGGGGCTTGTGCTCTGGCTTGTGCCCCTGTAGCCCCTCCCACTCCCCAAGGTGGCTCTGAGGGTGTTGTCGAGGTCTGGCACTGCAGGGTGACCCTTGCTTGGGTGGCTTACTCCACCAGTCACCAGCTTTTGGCAGCACCTGTTTTGGGGGAAGTGTTTGCATGAGCCTGTGGCACAGGCGCTCTGGTGTCCCCCCCAGTGACCCACGTGGCTGTGGCATGTCCCCAGCCTGGGGCTGTGCAGTGCCACATCATCTTCCTGCCCCTCATTTTTAAACGGAGTGGCCTTGAGAGTAACCCCAGAGAGGTGCAGCCAGTAACCAAGTCCAATTTCTGTGCTTAAACACCTGATTATTTTCCCATTAAGCACTAATTGCCCCCCAGCCACCTGGCCGAGGCCTACGGCAACTCCAGGGAGCAAACCTGGCTCCCACGGGCAGAGTGGGCTCTGCCTCCGAGCATGAGCGAACACCCTCCAGCTTGCTGTGCCTGGTGTGGGGTTCAGCCAGCTCTAAAATTGCAGCTGCTGCAGGAGAAACCTCTACAGTGAGGGCAGCTCTGCCCCTGACACTGCCAGCCGGAAGGGGAAGTGATGTGTGCCTCAGGGGATGCAGTGGGGAGCAGGCTAGTGGCCATTAGTAGGGGTTGCACCCTCTGGTGAGCAGTTTGATGGTGAAATATGGCCATGCAGAGGGCGGGTTGCTGTGGGTGGCATATCCCACTCATCTGGCTTTGGGGTGACATCCTTCCTGTGCCCTTGCCAAGGGAGCAGAACTGTCATGATTCGTGTCTTGGCAGTTCCGTCTTGTTCCAGGACTCTCCAGTGTGCACAGGGTGCTGCCTCCCTTGCCCCCTGGTGTGCTGTAGTGATGGGGATCAGGACAGCCCCCAGCGTTGGGGTGCCCCTCCTCGTGGGGTGCTTGGTGCCAGGGCTGCCCCCCAGTGTTGCCATCCCTGGGATCCAGGACAGGCAGATGGCAGGTGTGTTGCTGGTGCTAGTGTGGGTGGCAAGGGCTGGCAGGGCTGGCTTGGGGTGCGTGGGCTAGTGCTGGAAGCAGCTCCTGCTGTGACTCATCGCCAGCCCGGGGGCGGCCAGCCTGGCCCTGCTCCCGGTGCAGCCCCACAGCCCTGCTCCCTACCCAGTGCTGCCTGGAGGAACACTGTGGGCATGGCCATGCGTAGCAAGGTGAGGGGCAGGGTAGGGCTGCACAGCTGTGTGCTGTGCCCCCATCCATCTCTGCCTCCCATCCAAATGCGCTCCCTATTCAGCTGCACTTCTCCTCCAGCTGTGCCCCCTCCAGCTGCACACTCCCATCCAGCTGTGCCGTCATCTTTGCCTCACATCCAGCTCTGCTCCCCATCCAGTTGTGCCCCATCCAGCCCTGTCTCCCATCCAGCTGTCCTCCAATCCAGCTCTGCCTCCCATCCAGCTGTGCCCAACCTGAGTGCTGGGCATACTGAGGGTCACCTGTTTCCGCACTGCCACCAGCTTGTGAGGGAGGGACACTCATGCTCATGCTGTGGCAGGACCAGCAGTGTCACCATCAAAACCAGGCCCCCAGCGTGTCCCTGCAGCCCCCCGCTGAAGGTGACACCTGAAGCCTGGCTCTGTGTGTCACTGTCCTGTCTGGTCACAGTTCCTCCCTCCAGCTCTGCACATGGTTGGCCACCCAGTCCAGGACTCAGCTTTGTACAGGACACGGAGACTCTGTGTCCCCCTAGGAGGTCCCGCTGGCCTGAGCCTGCCTGGGGTGGTGAACCAGGGTGCTCCCGGCCATGACAGTGCTGCCGTGGTGTGATGGGTCAGGTGAGGTGGAGCATGGGGGGCGCATGCCTGTTCCCAGGGAGTGGAAGTGCCCCGGAGCTGACATGGACATGAGACACCCCATGACACTGCGAGGGAGGTTTGGGGTGCAGTGCTGGGAAGGGCTGGCTCCCACTGCTTCCCCTGGGCAATGCCGAAGGGATGGGATCCTACTTGCCAGTGCTAGCACTGACCTGTCACAGCCCTACTGAGGCTTTGGGGGGTTGATTTGGGACTTTTGGTTTGACAGTCACCACACGAGCTTCAGTCTGTGCTAGTTGGATTTCAGATCCCTGTGTGGGGCAGGCTGGGGTGGGAGACCCTGGTCACTGCCAGATCTGTGGGGCTCAGAGTGTCCTGTAACACATCCTACCATGAGATGGTGACAGCCCTGGGGCTGGAAGTGTGGGAGTATGGTTACTGGCTGCTCTTCCCTGAGGCAGCAAACTTGCAGGTCATGGGATCACAGACTATCTCAAGTTGGAAGGGACACATAAAGATCATCGAGTCCAACTCCTCGATCGTTAAGCCTGTCGTTAATTGCAGCCAGTAATAGCTTTCTGGAGGCAAAGCAGGGCCAAGGGATGGCTCTGGTGAAGCCCTTCCATACCTGGGAGCTGCAGCGAGAGCATCCTGGGGCAGCTGGATCCCATTCCAAGAGGCCATGGACAGACCTGGAGGCACATTTGACCCCTCTCCTCCTCCTGAGCTCTTTTCTCCTGTCCCCACAGCAGTGTCCTGTCCCCGGAGCCTGGACTGTGCCCTGCAGCGCCGAGAGTTCTGCCCACCGGGGTCAGGTGCCTGTGGGCCCTGCCTGCCCCCCTTCCAGGAGGATGACCACGGGCGCTGTGTCCAGAAGCAGTTCTCACCCAGTGGTAGGTGCACCCACTCCACAGCAGTCCCTTCACCCCCTGCCTGCACACCTGCCCCTCCCTTCTGCAGCTCTGGGAGGTTCTGTGCCTCAGGGAGCACCCTGCCCCATCAGCACCCCATCCTCTGCTCTCTCCTCTCCATGGCAGCCATATCTCTGTGGGGATGGCTGCTCTGCTCCCTCTCACTCTGCTCACCGCAGCTGAGGGGTGGTTTTGGGGTTGGCAAGGAGCATGTGGACCCCACTCTGCTCCCCATGCATCCTCCTTGGGTGACTGCGTGTGGCCTTGCCAGCACCTCAGGGTCCCAGGACCGCTGGGGACAGGAGGGGCCCAGGTGGCTTCCAGGGCTCTCTGGGGTCTGCCTGGCTGTTCCAGGGTGCAGGCTCTGCAGGAGCAGGGAGGCAGTTTTCAGCACACAGAGCTGTGACTTGTGCTGACCCTGTGGTCGAGACAAATGGGTGTCCACAGCCTCACCCACCCCGGGGCTGAGTTGAGACATTGGCCTGTAGTTCAGGGCTGCTGCCTCCTCCTTGGGTGATGCCCAGCATCTGTGCCAGGAGGGCTGGAGTCGGCAGCACCAGGCAGGACCGTGCCTGCCTACGCACTGGGGTACCAAAGGCTGTGCAGGGTATTATTCCTGGCTCCTTTCCGGAGGGATATGAGGGGCCGTGACAGCCTGGGTGGCTGCACTGTGCCAGTGGGGAGAGAGACAGGCAGCATCCTGGGAGCAGCAGCCCATGGTCACCCATCCCACTGCTGCTGCAGTAGATGGAGGGTGCTGCCGGTGTAGCCATGGCACTTATGCCCCAGTTTGGCTGCAAAGACAGTGCCAGGCACAGGCATTTTTTAGCATGACCCTCAACTCTTCATGATGCTTGGAAAGCTGTGGCAGAGCTGTCCCTGCCCCTTTGTCGTGGGGTTTTATGCAGGTTTGACACACAGGTGAATTAAGACCATAATTAGGGCTCCACACAATTATTTTTCCTGTAACTATAGTGGAGCAGCCTCTGTGTCTGGGGAAGAGGCCAGGACTGGCCATGCCCTTGGGCTGCTCCTGGTGTGTTCTGCTGGAGACCATCTGGATGCAAGGTGACAGCTCTGGAGCACCTCTGAACCACCTCCTGCTGCAGAGCATTATAGCATCTCCCCCTCGCCTGCCCTTCTCCATCTGCTCTTTGCTCCCGCTGACCCCAAAAGCCTCCTGCTAAGTGGGGTGCCAAGTCCTGGGGAGCTTCCAAAAACATGCAGGGTGGCTTGTCCTGTGCCAGGCAAGATGGAAAAGTGCTAGTCACTGACCCAAAGAGGCAGCTCCCCTTGTATTTGAGTTCCATGCAGACATGGAGGGGGCCTCTGGATTTTGGTGGATTGCTTTATGTTCTTGAGCACGTTCAGGGTCCTGTCGGGGGGCAGCCAGAGCTGCTCTTTGCCCACGGCTCAGCCTGGGTGGGCACATGGGGGATGGCAGAGCCCAGCATGCCTTTAGTGCTGTTCCTCGTGGCAGGAGCATCAACCTGTAAATCAGAAGGGAGACCCCAAAGTGAGGCCCTTTGGCTGAAATGGAAGTGATGGCTGGAGGGGATGAGAGGTGATGGCATGGGGATGGGGTCCAGGCTTGGCATTTGACAGCAATCAGGGGTTCATCACCCCTGCCACAGGCTCCTTATCCACAAGTATCAAATGGCTTTGGCAGTTGTGTATGTTTTATTTTTTAATATGAAGTCTTGGAAGCAAATTCCCCTCTCAGAAGGGCTGCACATGCGCTGGCATCTCCATAGCAACCCAGCTCCTTTCTGAAGAATGCAGCCACAGTTGTATCTTCACCCGGAGAGATGTAGGACCACGGTACCATGCTCTGAGGACCCACCCTGGGAGGATAGTGACCATCTGGGTCTCTCCCAACCCCATTCTATTGTCCCATGCAATGCCACTAGCTTGTGGCAGCAAAAGTGTGGGTACTAGGGTAAATGAAAAAGAGGGATCCCCTCCCAAATCCTCTGTTTTAGCATCCTGAGGATGCCCAGCTCCTCTTGATGGGGAGGCACCAATTTTTTTTTCATGAGGGCTTTTACATCCTGCCTGTACCTTGATCTGGCAGCAGCACTGGAGAAGGTTGCAAGGATGAGGAGGGGCTGTGATAGCTGCATTTTGGGGGGGATGCAAGGCAAACAGAGGGGACTGCTGTGGCTCAAGGATGCCTAACCCTTTAAAGGGAGTGCCCCTTTGCTGTGTGGTTAGGGATACTTGAGCCACTTGCAACTGCTACTGATGCTGATACTGGGATCTCAGCTGCTGCCGGATCCCTGGCAGGAGCTGGAGATCCTCTCCCGAGAGCAGCTTTTTGGGATAAAAAGCATCATTTGGGGTCTCAAGAGCGATGCATGTGAGTGGTGTGTTCCTGCCATTGGTGGCAGTGGGGGTGGGTCTCGGCATACCCGGCACAGACAGCATCAGCACAGAGGTGAGATGGGATGCATAGAATCTCGATGCAGTGCATCCTGCAAGCTGGCTGCCTGCACATGGCTGGTGCTGTCTTGTGCAGGGGTCTGAGCCCCCCAAAATCCCATGCACATCATGGTGCTGCATGTGTCTGTGCTGTGATGGGTTTGAGTGATGTGCTTTGGGCTGGTGGGCCCCATGCCTGCTTCCGCTTGACCAGCATAGAGACCCACCAGGCTGCAGGAAGCACTTTGGAAAAAGGGGGAAAAGGGGATCTAAGCTCACATATAGGGGGGTTCCCCCTTTCCCATTTGCTGGGCTGCTGGCACCAAGGAGGGTATCAGCCATCCTGGGGCAGGACTATAGAAATCAATGGATTTGTGCCCTCCTGTGGACACTGTCAGCCTCAAATTTCCTCTGCCCGGGGCAGAAGTCACACTTGTCTCTCCTTGGTCACTGCTGTCCCCAAAACATCACGGTAACTGGTGAGACCTCGATGTGTGTTCCAGGGTTGAGCCCTGAGGAGGGAGAAGCCCCCAGGAGGGGTCTGGGGGAGAGGGGAGGGGCTACAGTGCTCTGCACCATCCTGGCTGTGCTATCCTGCTGCAGGCGGCAGCGGGACCTACCATGAGAGGGCACCCGCTCCCTGCACAAGCCCTGCCTGCACCTCTGAGTGCCCTGTGCATGTCCTGTGTGTCCTGTGTGCCCTGTCCCTGCCCTGTGTGCCCTGTGTGCTCGGCCATACCCTACCTGTCCTGTTCCTCCCCAGCATGCCCAACCCGCTGCAGCATCTCTGCTCCTGCTGTTCCTGGGATGGTCAGGCAGGAATTGGGGCTCAACCTGGCCCCCTGTTCCCTGTAGCAGCTCAGGGCAAGTGTCTCACCTAAGAATCAACCTGCCAGTACCATCTTGCCTTTGTATGTTTGGATTTATCCTCCAGGGCTTTCCATCTGAATATGGGCAGAGGGAACAGGCATAGGGATGGGGATTGGGATGGGAACAGGGATAGGACAGGGATGTCTTCTGCCTTTGAAATTGAGATTAATCCTGTTAAAAGCAGCGGTGAGTGTCAGAGCTGGACTCTGCTCAGTGAGCCTGAGAAGAGCAGCTCCATTCCTGCTCCACACTGTCACCTTGTGGGTGGGCAACTCCAGGCTAGAGTGGGGGTCCTGCCCATGCCTGATGCCACAGGAGCCCTCTGCAGGTTGGATGTCCCTGGTGAGCACTGTGCATGAGATGCCACCCATGAGATGCTGGGCCAGCCCCTGGGGATACAGGGTGCTTCTTGCTGCATGGGGCACCCCTACTCCCTTCCCAAAGGGGCTGCATCCTACCAGGCAGAAATCAGCCCCTCCGCTGGAGCGAGGGCTCCCACACTCTGTTGGACAGCCCAGCTGAGCCCTGCTCTGGGGTGGCTCCAGGGCCCCTGGGCTATAAAGAACAATTTGAGGTGAAAACCAGTGTTCAGGTGTCCCCTGCCTGCGACTCACCCTGCTGGAGCTGCCCCTCACCCCTGTGGCAGAGGGGCAGCGGTGGGGTGTCTGTCCTGGTCCAGCTCCCATCCCTCCATACTCGGGGCTACTGTGTGGCCCTAGGGGCAGGGACATGAAGCATGTCCTGCACAGCAGATGCTGGCACCCTGCCTGCTCTCACAGGATCTGCAGGACCTGCTGCCTCTGTCAGAGGGGCAGACACTGTTGTTCCTTCAGCCTCCAGCGTTGCTGGGATGAAAATCCCTCCAAAAGCAGCAAGGACACACATGGGTCCCAGGTCCCAGCTTTGGGAGGGCTGCATCTGAGGGGGCTCAGACTCACCACCACCTGTGTCTGCTGGAGCTGGGCTGCAAGCCCCTTCTTGAGGGGGTCTGGGGGTGGGCACACGGCTGCACCCTGCAGTGCCCACCTCATGCCCACGCTCTCCCGCAGGACGGACCTCCATTCCCAGCTTGGAGGCAGAAATTGATTTTCTGGCAGATGTGCTGGCCAGGCAAGAGGCTCCTCACCACCGCCTGGTACAGGATGGCAGACCCAGGAGTAAGTGCTCTCTCCCTACTCCCAGTGGTACCAGGGACCCCATGGCATCCAGATCCTGCACCCCAGGCTGGTTTGCCCTCCAGAGCTGCCCGGCAGCTGCTCACAGCTGTGCCTTCTCCTGCAGCCACGCTGGTGCCCAACGGCAGCAGACAGCGCCTGGCCAGCGGGCTGAGAGAGGGGCAACTGCAGCGGGGTCCCACCAGCACCACAGCAGCCGCCACCCTCCCCACCACTGCCACGGTCCAGAAGAACCCAGTGGAGGCATCCCCCATCCCTGCAAATGACAACGTGGTGCTCGGTGAGACTCCAGGGACTCGTGGGAAGGGGTTTCACACCCTCACCAGGGAAGCATGGGCTGGTGGCATTGTGCCACTGGCTTATCTGCTGTCCCCCCTCGGTGTCCCCTCTGCCTCCACAGGGCTGATCGTGGTGTGCACAGTGGCCGGGATCTCGGCGCTGATTGTGGCAGCCGTCTGCTGGTGCAGGTGAGCCGGGGCTGCTGATGCAAACCAGTCCCTTGGTGTCCCTGTGCCCTGGACAGTGTATTCCCATGCTTCCCAGGCATGAGGGGTTGGAGGAGAGGCAATAGCTGCCCTTGCCGGTTTCCCCCAGCCATGGGGTCTGCTGGCCGGGGTGGGAGGACAGTGGTGAGACATCCCCATGCCAGGTGCAGGCTCCTGTTGTGGGCATTGCTGTGGCACTGGGTGCTCACACTCCCAGCACGTTGGTGCCTCGTGCCCAGGCCCCATGGGATAGAGGCGGCTATGCGTGGGGGTGCCACCTGTCATGGGTGCCATCTCAGGGAACAGGGATGTGAGTGGGAGAACTGAACCCTTCTGACGGTCACTGGCTCATGAATGGAGTCGTCTGCTCCCATAGTTTCCAACATCCACTAGGATGGACTAGAGAAGTAATTGTCCACGGTGCTGGGCACTGGTGAGGCACCTCAAATCCTGGGGTCAGTTTTGGGCCCCTCATGACAAGAAAGACATTGAGGGGCTGGAGCATGTCCAGAGAAGGACAGTGGAGGTGTGGAAGGGTCTGGAGCACAAGTCTCACGAGGAGCAGGTGAGGGAGTTGGGGGGGGGGGGTTGTGCCTCAGGGCGGGGTATGGGGGGGGGCAAGGCTCAGCCTGGAGAAAGGCAGCCTTCTCACTCTCTACAAGTCCCTGACATAGGAGCCGGGTGGGGGTTGGGCTCTTCTGCCAGGTAACAAGTGACAGGACAAGAGGAAATGGCCTCAAGTTGTGTCAGGGAGGTTTAGGTTGAATATTAGAAATGGTGGTCAGGCACTGGAACAGGCCTGCTCAAGGAGGTGGTGGAGTCACCATCCCTGAAAATGTTCAACAAACGTGGATGTGGCACTTGGGGACATGGTTTAGTGATGAACTTGGCAGTGCTGAGTTTCCGATGGACTTGATGACTTTAGAGGGCTTTTCCAACCTTAGTGATTCCATGATTTTGATTCCCCTCCCCGGCAGGCTGCAGAAGGAGGTCAGGCTGGCGCAGAAAGCAGACTACTCGACCCAGCGAGTGGCCAGCCCCCTGCCCTACGACAAGATCTCGGTAAGGCATGTCCCTCCCTGTGGGGTTTTTGGTGCTCTGCTGGAGGGATTCCTACATTGTGTAGGCCCCCCACCAGCCAGGCTGGGGCACTCCGGAGCCTGGTCTCCACAGCTGTTCCTGCTCTCTCTGCAGCCCGGGGACAAGACGCTGGCTCAGAGCGCCCAGATGTACCACTACCAGCACCAAAAGCAGCAGATGATCTCCCTGGAGAAGTAAGCAACCCGTCAGCAGACAGCATGTCCTGCCGTTAACTGGGGTGCCCCTAATCCCTGGGCTTCAGCCCCTCTCTCTTTAAGATGAAACTGGATGTGGCACTTAGTGCCATGGTCTGGTAACCACAGCGGTTGGCGGTAGTGGATCGAGGGTTGGACTTGATGATCTCAGAGGTCCTTTCCAACCCATCTGATTCTATGATTCTATGATTCTCCCCCACAGGCATAAAGAGGAGCCCAAGCTGCCTGACTCTGCATCCTCTGATGAGGAGAATGAGGATGGAGACTTCACTGTGTATGAGTGCCCCGGGCTGGCTCCGGTACGCGGGCGCAGGGGAGCTGGGGGTCCCTGTGCATGTAGGGGGAGTCCAACATGTGCCTGGGATGTGTAAGGACCTTTTTCCACATGTTCTTCATCAAACCTTGAGGTAGTCCAACCCCTCTGCTCCCTCTCATTGGAGCTCTCCAGGGGCAGGAGTGCATGTTCTGGCACAAGGCTTTTCCCTGGGAGCAGAGAGCCAGGGCAGCCCTTGGCACACCTGACCCACCTTCCCTGTGGTGCCAGGGACACGGTCACTTCAGGCTCCTGAGCACCAGGAGTGGAGGGGCTAGTCCTAGTGCCACCCCAGCGTCTGGAGCATGGACCTGTGACCTCTCAAAGCCAGGAATGTCCTCACTGGCTGGCAGGGGACCCAGGGGAAGGGCACCTTCTAACAGCCCTGGGTACAAAGAGCACAAAGGGCTGGTGAGAGGGCTGGTGAGAGGCCTTTCACATGGTAATAGGTGCGGAGCCCGGCCATCAGGGCCCAGATGGAGGGTCATCATTGGGTCTTTACAGGCCCATTAAAGGGCACTTGATGGCAGGGAGGCAGGCAGTCGACTAGGCACCCTACTCCTGCTGGGGGGCCCATCCTGGGGTCCCCAGTCTGAGCAAGGAGCCCTATTCCTGACAGCCACCCTGGGAATGCTGTCCTGCGATCCCCAGCCCAGCTGTGGGGTCCCATTCCACCTGGGAGGGTGCAGGACTCTCACCCGCTGCGACCAGGGTTCGATTCCCAGCCCCCCGGGCAGATGGAGCTTGTCAGCCTTGTAAGGCAATCCATCTAAGAGAAGGTCACTCTAAACAAACCTACGTTCTGGGGCCCTCACTGCCACTGTCCAAGCTTGCTTGGCCCCGGCAGATGAACCTCAGGATTAAAGGGTGGGCTCAGTTCAGCGCACACTGGGTCTCACCTAAAAAATCCACTGCGCAGGCTCGAAGGGTTAATGACCTTTCCTAAATCTTCGCTCGCGAAGACTGGCCATTATTATTTACCCCAGCACCCCCAGCCCCACCTGGCAGGGAAGCAGCACCTTTTCAGGAGTGATGAGGGTCCTGGTGTGTCACCCCATCGCAATCCACTAGGTCACCTCCCTCGTTCCTGCCACGTTGGGGTTCAGACCCAAGCCCCTTTGAATGGGGCAGCTGAACCCCAATTGTTTTCTGACCTCCTGCCTTTTCCTTTTCCCATCCCACTCCCTCCACCATGGCAGACTGGAGAAATGGAAGTGAGGAACCCGCTGTTTGACGACTCCTCCTTACACCTCTCCAACCTCAAGTCGCACCAGTAACACCCCTCCAGACTCCTGCACCCGAGCTCGCTACAGACTGTGCCTGCAGCCGGGGCCTGGTGGGGCGGCCCGTGCCGGAGGGGCACCCACAGCCGGCCAAGGACCACAGACCCCGCGCTGCCAGACTGTTCGCCTGCCCAATAAACACCCACTAACAGCTATGGGAGCGGGGATTGCCCCCGTTTCCAGCGTCCTTGTCCTCTTTGCTGCTGTGATCGCGTCCCTGCCTTGCCCTTTGCTTCACTGCCCTCGGGGACATGCCAGCCCTACACGTGGGGGGTGGCTGCTGCTTTGGCACAGAAACTGGGGGGTCTGCGGCACTGTCTCTGCAGCTGGCTTTAAGGAGGGGGCTGCTGCCCTGGCTGCAGCTAGGCTGACGTGAAAGGGATGGAGAGAGGGTTAGAAAGCAGGAGAGGGCCAGGAGGGCTGGGCATGCTCATGTCTGGCATCAGGGCTGCCAGCCTGCCCAGGGATGGAGCCTTTCCCTGGAGCAAGTGGCATCACTAAGGGCTTCAGTGCCCATTCTACCCCCTCCTTCCCAGCCTGGGCAGCCCCTGGCAGCAGGACAGTGCTCTGGGAGCCAAGGGCAGGACCAGGAGTGGCTCAAGCAGGTGCTGGCATCACTCTCCAGGATGCTCCTTCAGATGCTGCCCTGGGGCGCAGACAGTCCCAGTGCCACTGTGGCCTGGGAGCCCATGCCAGGCGGTGCTGGCAGAGGATGAGCTTTTTCTTACCCCAGGCCGTGGTGGGGTGAAAACTCAGAAAAAGGGTTCAGGATTTTGTTTTTAAGCCTATGTGGCTGTGGGGGAGGAAGGAGCAGGACTGAAGGGAGCAGAGGTGGCTGGGAGGGGTAGCCAAGGCATGGAGCCCACGCCCTGGCAGCATCCCTGTGGAGTCTGGCACTGCGCACTCTCCAGGCATCCCTCCGTGGCAGGAGACAGTCTCCCCTGCTCCATCTCAGGCACCTCCTGGGCCTCAGACACCCCCTGCACCCCTCTCTTACCAGTGTCCAGGCTCACCAGCCCTCACCAACACGTCCCTGCTCGGAGCCCAGTGCTGCTCCCCAAAGCCTCCTGGGTGCATTGGCCGTGACCTTCCAGCAGAAGGCCCAGGACAGGGTTTGAGTTACTTTTCACAGATTGTGGCTTCATGTCCAGACCCTGTAGTGGTCTGTCATGACCACAGGTGACCTGTTGCATGGGGGTGACCTCTTGCACTCACGGAAGCCATTGCACGCTCAGGCAGACACAGGCAGGGCAGGCAGCAGTGGCAGGGACGTGCCGGTGACATGGTGGTGGCATGGGGCCGTTACCGTCCCTGTCCCTGGCGGGGTGGCTGACAGAGGCTGTCACAGCACAGATTCTGTCCCCATGTCCTGTGCTGCCCCTCCCCATGGGCTGCTGCCCCTCTCCCCACACCTCTCATTGTTGTTGTATGAATTGTAGTTCTTTTAAAAGATTTTATTAAAAGACCGTGTTTGAGACCCATGTGAATGTGTAGTGTGGGACCCACGGCTCCGGGGGTTCCTCTCGAAGCGGGGTGGGTCAAGGAGACAGGGGAGGGAGCATGCAGTGGGTCCTCCAGCCCCAAACCTTCCTTGGGGAATAGCGAGTAGCCATCCTGCTCCTGCAGCTGGAGGAGCCTTTAAAAACCTTTCGGAAGGGTTTTCCCACACAGAGAAAGAACTGAGGGTTTATTTTCTTCTCAGTATTTGCCAGGAGAGGTTTCCCCAGGGAAGAGTCGGGTGGGAGCCCCCGCACCCAGCCCTGAAGCACCGAGCACCCACCCTCCCCTCCTCCCCTCCGCACATCGCTCCCAGGGCCCTTCGCACCTCGGGAATGGCAGATAAGGGCTATCGCGTCCCCTCATTGTGTGCAGCCGAGCTCCTTTGATCACGCCAGCCCCCCCATCAGGCTGATACCATCTCTCCTGGTTTCGGCAGCCGGAGGTGGGTGCTGACTCACCGCGAAAGCACTAGCCAAAGCACCCAGCCGGGATGCTTCTCTCATCGGTTCTCCAGCTGCAGCCGTGGGTGATGCGCACCCCAAATAACCCAAGACCCCCCCAGGGCTCAATCCTGGGGAAACACATCCTCCCACCCCCTCTCCCGAGGTCCTCAAATTTGTCCTTCCTTTGTTCTCAGAGCTCACCAATCTCTCAGAGCACGTCCAAACTTTTTGGGAAGTTCTAGCTTGGAGTAAAACCTGTCTGTTCCTCCTGGGAAGACCCCCTTGCTCCTGGTACAGCAGTTGCAGGAGCCCTGTGTCCCCTGGGAATCTGCATCCCCACAACATGTGCCGGCACGGAAGTATCATTTGTCCAGGGCCAGGGGCACCTGTGCTGCAGACATCCCAGGACACCGTGGGGCTGGGTGCAGGGTCCATGCTCAGGCCCCTCCTCAGTTTTCCCAGCTGTAACACAGCAGGGAGGACCCACTGGTGTGTTCGGGCAGTGTGGTGGTGAGGGTGTGACTGTAATGAAAGCCCAGGGTCTTTGTAAAGAGGCTCTGGGATTTTCCCCTCAGACAGGTTTGGAAGAACCGACTCCAACCTGCCCACCCAGGCCAGCTGCAGCCCAGCAAGCTGCACTGACAGGGAGCAGGTCAGTGTTCCTCCAGAAATGGGGCTTCTGGAGCTCAACCCCCTGCCCACCCTTCCCTAGAAGGTCCTAGGGTGACCCCTTCATCATGGGACCCTGACCCAGCATGTGCAGGGCTGCAGCCCCCTGAGGTGTGATTGCCCTCAGTGGGCAACTCAGGGGGACCCAGCACAGGGCTTCTCCATCACCTGCCACAGTAAAGGGTGGGCTGACCATGAATAAAACATCATCTGTGGTCATCCACTCTCTTAAAATCTCATCCCCAAGTCACACCAGTGCCACACCAGCACACGGAGCAAAGGGAGGTGCATCTCTGCCTCCCCCCAGCCTGCTGCCATCTCAGTGAGCCAGAAGAACAGATGCCCTTCTTTCCGTTCCCCTTTTCCTCACAGGATCTCATTGATCCCTAGCCGCCTTAGACCACAGAGCCTGGCCAAGCCTGGAGCACCAGCAGGTTCGGCCATGGGGTGATGGAAGGCTGCATCCATCCTTCTCCTCTGGATCAGGCAGAGGAGACAGTTGGCCATTGGTGCTCAGTGACCCCACACAATAACCAGGCAGCTTACATAGCTCCCCCAAAATCACCCTATTGAAATGTAGGGGGGGACACACACCGAGAACCCCCACTGACTCCCTCCACATCCCCCAGCTAAAACCATCACTGCCACAATGGGCCTGGCTCCTACAAAGGGGCCGGTTCAAAGTCAACGTCTCCCTTCCCCTCCGTCTGTATATGAAAAGAGCAGGAATGCGTTTGAGGGCGGGGGG